>NC_056750.1:689656942-689715855 GCF_019279795.1 Protopterus annectens
CATAACATTGGTCATTACAACAAAGATTGAATTACACACAGATAACATCAGGATAGCATAACCACAGTAGTTTGAAGAACATACAGTATAGTTTAACATGGAACAATGATAATTTAACAGTGGTTTAAACAAAGTTACCATTTTTAGATGTATACATGTCCCAACAGTAGGTTTGGTGAACAACATACCCATTGATTTATGTGTTTAGATTATTGGTGCAGATAGGGTGGGGGAGAGAGATAGATGTCAATTAACAACTGCATAGGCTTCAGTTGCTACAATAAATAAATAAACAAAAAATTTTATTATGGAAGTTAATTCTCTTCCAAGTTTTTTAAGATTTACTAAGGGTGATGTGGGGCTAGCGGTTAATTTTCTGGATGTTCATTTATGGTGGGATTTGATTGATCACAAATTTCACAGTTGTATTCATCGTAAAAAAAACTTTACTAATGGTTATTTACATTTTTCTAGTAACCATTCTAGACACATAGTAAAAAATATACCTAGGGGTCAATACATCAGGGCTTGTCGCATGACTACCAGGGATTGTGACTTGGTTGAAGAGTTTAAATTTATAACTACCTTGTTTTTGCAAAGAGGTTACGATAAAAGGATTTTGGAAAACACTAGTAATGACGTGCTAAAAAAACGTGCTAGCAACTACCCGGCCATTTTGACTATATTGCCTGATGCTAACAATTATTTCTTGGAAAGTAAATCCATCTCTCAGGTTGATCCTAACTTGATTTGTTCTTTGGAGATGAACAATGATAGTTTTCACATAAGGTCTATTTTGGAGAGTAATTGGAAAATTATTCAAGGTAATTTTGAGATCCATGATATAGTAGGTACTAAACCACAGTTTGTCTTTCGTAATAGCCAGAATATTAAAAGAATTTTAGAATATAAAGAAAGTAAAATTAGTTCTTTAGTTACTCACAAAAGGGATGTATTGTTGTCATCAATGCAAAGTTTGTAGGTTCATTTCTACTGGACCATACATAGCGGTTACTACTGTTGACCAAACTTTTGAAGTACCTGGTTTTGTGAATTGTAACACAACTGGGGTGGTTTACATAAGTTTTTGTTCTGCTTGTCCGGCATTTTATGTCGGAATGACCACTAGGAGATTAAGTACCCGCATAAAAGAGCATTTATATGCAATAAAAACTAAGGATGGCACTAATGCCTTATACAAGCATTCTTCTATGTGTAGTTCCTTTAAGAAATTTTCTTTTTCTGTATTGGAAGTTTGTTCCATTGACATGAGGAATGGGGATTTTAAAAATGTTTTAGAACAGAAAGAAGCCATTTGGCAAATTAAGTTAAAATCAGACAGGGCGCCTGGTTTGAACCAATTTATTAACCTCAAATGTTTTTTAAAGGATCGCAAACTGTGCGTTAATAATAAAACTGATGTAGCTTCTCTTTTTATATAATGTTCATTAATTGTTTAATTACAATTTATTTTAATTAAGTATGTAATTGTATTTAATTGACAGGTGTATTTAAGGATGATATTTTATTGTTGGTTTATTCTGATGAAGTCGTTTGATGAAAGCGGACAAATAAACTTCTGGTACACTATTTTTTGGAGTTTGCCTATTGCTTTGTGTTACCTCCTCCTGTTTTTTTATTTATTCAGTTACTTGGCTTTGTGTTTTTTTGGAGTTGTCTTGGTTTGCTACCATGGCGGAGGTAGCTGGTGATTCTTTATTGAACGTTACTATTCATCCCACGCCTTCGTCTGGGGGTGACAACTTGAACAACTTATTAGTTGCAACGTTAATTGATATTCAAAGTTCGCTTAAATTTTTGGTGGCGAAGGCCAGTGAAAACAAGCATGAACCAACAGCTTGTGTATCCAGTCCGGTGGATTTTTTCAAAGAAATGGATACTGTCATTGACTTAGACACCTGTGCAGGGGGTCCTTGTGAATGGGAAGCAGATCAACAACGTGTACGTATCCACAACAATGAAAATGCTACTTTTGACCAGTTAGTCACAAGGAGAACCCTTTCAGCGGTGCTGGAAGGTATTCGAGTGAAGTATATCACGAGCATATCAATGACCAGCGAGAGCACCTTTTGCGACTATTAAAAAGGTATAAATCTTTGGACTTGGAAAACTGTTATTTTTTCCGCTGTATTGAGTTAGGAATTGTGCCAAAAGGTTTGAGGTTTTTTAAGTGCCCCAATGGGGTTTACCTCAACCAACCATTTTTTCAGCGCTTGGTTCTTTTCTTCAATGAAGCTGGTCTACGCTTTTTGAATCTTTTAATTGAAAATAACAAACAAAAAATGGCTGCTTTAAAGGATGAAATTGTGAATGTTGAGTCTTACTTGAAAAGTAAATTATCAGGGGATAGGTTCAGTGGTTTGTCTCAACAGTTCATTCGTGACATTAATCAACATTCTGCTGAAGTTACGTCTCATAAACAGCAGAAACTAAACCGGGATTCCATCTCCTATCAGAATAAGTGTGCTTATTATTTTTTTGCTAATCGCAGTAAAGACAGTAAAAGCAGTGCCTTTAAAGGACAGGTTATTAATCCTGTCAACACTCGTTCTTATAGCGCTGTCACTTCTGCCGTTATTATTGGCAGTAAATGTTCTTCTTCAGATGAAGGGTTAATTAAACCACAGAATTCTGAAATGCCTAATGCAACGGATGGCTTGCAGACTAGTATTACACAGGTCACTAATAAACAAACCAGGAATACTGACTTTGATAAGGGTCAGTGTGATGTTGAATCTATTTCCCTTATCGTTGATCAAGACAAGGTTTCAAGATGTAACTCTTCTGCTGGTTTCTCCGATTCTTCTTCTTCTAGTTTCCCCAAGAAGAACTTGGGAAACTTGAACAAAAAGACTGTGCTCACTCGGAGCAGGACTTTTCTGGGGTCCAATTCCTCAGGGGACTAAGCGTAGTTGAACGCTTGGACTTTTTTAATGTTATTAACTTAACCGACCATGTTTTTTCTGATTTGCAACTAAAAGTGTTGAAATTAGGTTTAAACTTTATTCCCAGTAATAGGGCTAACTACAGTAGGACTGTGATTGACATTAAAAAGTTTGCTAGGAAATTAAATTTATCCTATTTAATGCATAATGTAAGAAAGTCTAACAAACCTTTGTCTAAACCTTCCACTGTTACTCCTAGGTTGCATCACACTATAAAAGTTTTTGAAGAGCTTTGCATTCAGGATGTGGAGAATTTATTAAAAAATAAAACCCACACTTCTCATAATCTGACAACACACGAGAGAAGGGCTTTGTATGAATTGCAAGCTTTAACTGGTCAGTTCAGATTTATGAAAAGTGACAAAGGAGCTAATATTGTCATCATGGACCAGGATAGATATAAAAATAGTATGTTAGAAATCTTAAGTAATGTCAATGAATATGAACAGATTTCTTTTTTTGATATACATAAACATTTTCGTCTTATACTTTCCCATTTGTATGAGGCTTTCTTATCAGGAGATATTACTCCGGATTTATATGACTTTTGTGTAGTTCCACAACCTAGAATAGGTGTGATTTTTGGTATCCCAAAAACACATAAAGATTTAAACAATCCACCCTTGAGACCGATTGTTTCTTCACCACATTCCATTACTGAAGGAGTGGCTTTGATTATTGATTCATTTTTGCGGTCCCTACTTGTTCATGAAGCTTCTTTTGTCAAAGATTCCTGGCATCTTTTAAGTAAATTTAAAAGTTTCTTTGAAACTTCTATTTTTAACCCTCAGCAACATATTATTTTTACTATTGACGTGGTGTCTTTATACACCAGCATCCCTCATGATGATGGTGTTGAATCAGTAAGGAATTTTTTATGTAGGAAGAATTATTATTCTGGTAATGTGATTAATACCATCTGTATGTTTATTGAACTCATTTTACACAATAATTTTTTTCTGTTTGACACAACATATTATAAACAAAAAAGAGGTGTTGCAATGGGATCCCCAGCTGCTCCTGCCTATGCCAATTTGGTCATGGCGTGGTGGGAATTTGAATTTATTCCCATGCTTAAGGACAAATTTAATATTATATTTTTTTGTAGGTTTATCGATGACTTGATTTTTGTTATCGAAGGAAATTTTACTACAGTAGAAAATTTTATTATGGAAGTTAATTCTCTTCCAAGTTTTTTAAGATTTACTAAGGGTGATGTGGGGCTAGCGGTTAATTTTCTGGATGTTCATTTATGGTGGGATTTGATTGATCACAAATTTCACAGTTGTATTCTTCGTAAAAAAACCTTTACTAATGGTTATTTACATTTTTCTAGTAACCATTCTAGACACATAGTAAAAAATATACCTAGGGGTCAATACATCAGGGCTTGTCGCATGACTACCAGGGATTGTGACTTGGTTGAAGAGTTTAAATTTATAACTACCTTGTTTTTGCAAAGAGGTTACGATAAAAGGATTTTGGAAAATACTAGTAATGTCGTCCTAAAAAAATGTGCTAGCAACTACCTGGCCATTCTGACTATATTGCCTGATGCTAATAATTATTTTTTGGAAAGTAAATCTACCTCTCAGGTTGATCCTAACTTGATTTGTTCTTTGGAGATGAATAATGACAGTTTTCACATAAGGTCCATTCTGGAAAGTAAATTGAGAATCATTCATGGTAATTCTGAAATCCATGATATAGTGGGTACTAAACCACAGTTTGTTTTTCGTAACAGCCAGAACATTAAAAGAATTTTAGAACATAAAGAAAGCAAAATTAGTTCTTTAGTTACTCACAAAAAAGGCATGTATTGTTGCCATCAATGTAAAATTTGTAGGTTTATTTCTACTGGACCATACATTGCGGTTACTACTGTTGACCAAACTTTTGAAGTACCTGGTTTTGTGAATTGTAACACAACTGGGGTGGTTTACATAAGTTTTTGTTCTGCTTGTCCGGCATTTTATGTTGGAATGACCACTAGGAGATTAAGTACCCGCATAAAAGAGCATTTATATGCAATAAAAACTAAGGATGGCACTAATGCCTTATACAAGCATTCTTCTATGTGTAGTTCCTTTAAGAAATTTTCTTTTTCTGTATTGGAAGTTTGTTCCATTGACATGAGGGATGGGGATTTTAAAAATTTTTTAGAACAGAAAGAAGCCATTTGGCAAATTAAGTTAAAATCAGATAGGGCACCTGGTTTGAACGAATTTATTAACCTTAAATGTTTTTTAAAGGATCGTAAACTGTGCATTAATAATAAAGCTGATGTAGCTTCTCTTTTTATATAATGTTCATTAATTGTTTAATTACAATTCATTTTAATTAAGTATGTAATTGTATTTAATTGATAGGTGTATTTAAGGATGATATTTTATTGTTGGTTTATTCTGATGAAGTCGTTTGATGAAAGCGGACAAATAAACTTCTGGTACGCTATTTTTTGGAGTTTGCCTATTGCTTCGTGTTACCTCCTCCTGTTTTTTTATTTATTCAGTTACTTGGCTTTATGTTTTTTTGGAGTTGTCTTGGTTTGCTACCATGGCGGAGGTAGCTGGTGATTCTTTATTGAACGTTACTATTCATCCCACGCCTTCGTCTGGGGGTGACAACTTGAACAACTTATTAGTTGCAACGTTAATTGATATTCAAAGTTCGCTTAAATTTTTGGTGGCGAAGGCCAGTGAAAACAAGCATGAACCAACAGCTTGTGTATCCAGTCCGGTGGATTTTTTCAAAGAAATGGATACTGTCATTGACTTAGACACCTGTGCAGGGGGTCCTTGTGAACGGGAAGCAGATCAACAACGTGTACGTATCCACAACAATGAAAATGCTACTTTTGAGCAGTTAGTCACAAGGAGAACCCTTTCAGCGGTGCTGGAAGGTATTCGAGTGAAGTATATCACGAGCATATCAATGACCAGCGAGAGCACCTTTTGCGACTATTAAAAAGGTATAAATCTTTGGACTTGGAAAACTGTTATTTTTTCTGCTGTATTGAGTTAGGAATTGTGCCAAAAGGTTTGAGGTTTTTTAAGTGCCCCAATGGGGTTTACCTCAACCAACCATTTTTTCAGCGCTTGGTTGTTTTCTTCAATGAAGCTGGTCTACGTTTTTTGAATCTTTTAATTGAAAATAACAAACAAAAAATGGCTGCTTTAAAGGATGAAATTGTGAATGTTGAGTCTTACTTGAAAAGTAAATTATCAAGGGATAGGTTCAGTGGTTTGTCTCAACAGTTCATTCGTGACATTAATCAGCATTCTGCTGAAGTTACGTCTCATAAACAGCAGAAACTAAACCGGGATTCCATCTCCTATCAGAATAAGTGTGCTGATTATTTTTTTGCTAATCGCAGTAAAGACAGTAAAAGCAGCGCCTTTAAAGGACAGGTTATTAATCCTGTCAACACTCGTTCTTATAGCGCTGTCACTTCCGCCGTTATTATTGGCAGTAAATGTTCTTCTTCAGATGAAGGGTTAATTAAACCACAGAATTCTGAAACGCCTAATGCAACGGATGGCTTGCAGACTAGTAATATACAGGTCACTAACAAACAAACCAGGAACACTGACTTTGATAAGGGGCAGTGTGATGTTGAATCTATTCCCCTTATCGTTGATCAAGACAAGGTTTTAAGATGTAATTCCTCTGTTGGTTTCTCTGATTCTTCTTCTTCTAGTTTCCCTAAGAAGAACTTGGGAAACTTGAACAAAAAGACTGTGCTCGCTCGGAGCAGGACTTTTCTGGGGTCCAATTCCTCAGGGGACGAAGCGTAGTTGAACGCTTGGACTTCTTTAATGTTATTAACTTAACTGACCATGTTTTTTCTGACTTGCAATTAAAAGTGTTGAAATTAGGTTTAAACTTTATTCCCAGTAATAGGGCTAACTACAGTAGGACTGTGATTGACATTAAAAAGTTTGCTAGGAAATTAAATTTATCCTATTTAATGCATAATGTAAGAAAGTCTAACAAACCTTTGTCTAAACCTTCCACTGTTACTCCTAGGTTGCATCACACTATAAAAGTTTTTGAAGAGCTTTGCATTCAGGATGTGGAGAATTTATTAAAAAATAAAACCCACACTTCTCATAATCTGACAACACACGAGAGAAGGGCTTTGTATGAATTGCAAGCTTTAACTGGTCAGTTCAGATTTATGAAAAGTGACAAAGGAGCTAATATTGTCATCATGGACCAGAATAGATATAAAAATAGTATGTTAGAAATCTTAAGTAATGTCAATGAATATGAACAGATTTCTTTTTTTGATATACATAAACATTTTCGTCTTATACTTTCCCATTTGTATGAGGCTTTCTTATCAGGGGATATTACTCCGGATTTATATGACTTTTGTGTAGTTCCACAACCTAGAATAGGTGTGATTTTTGGTATCCCAAAAATGCATAAAGATTTAAACAATCCACCCTTGAGACCGATTGTTTCTTCACCACATTCCATTACTGAAGGAGTGGCTTTGATTATTGATTCATTTTTGCGGTCCCTACTTGTTCATGAAGCTTCTTTTGTCAAAGATTCCTGGCATTTTTTAAGTAAATTTAAAAGTTTCTTTGAAACTTCTATTTTTAACCCTCAGCAACATATTATTTTTACTATTGATGTGGTGTCTTTATACACCAGCATCCCTCATGATGATGGTGTTGAATCAGTAAGGAATTTTTTATGTAGGAAGAATTATTATTCTGGTAATATGATTAACACTATTTGTATGTTTATTGAACTCATTTTACATAATTTTTTTCTGTTTGATAAAACATATTACAAACAAAAAAGAGGTGTTGCAATGGGATCTCCAGCTGCTCCTGCCTACGCCAATTTGGTCATGGCGTGGTGGGAATTTGAATTTATTCCCATGCTTAAGGACAAGTTTAACATTATATTTTTTTGTAGGTTTATTGATGACTTGATTTTTGTTATTGAAGGAAATTTCACCACAGTAGAAAATTTCATCATGGAAGTTAATTCTCTTCCAAGTTTTTTAAGATTTACTAAGGGTGATGTGGGGCTAGCGGTTAATTTTTTGGATGTTCATTTATGGTGGGATTTGATTGATCACAAATTTCACAGTTGTATTCATCGTAAAAAAAACTTTACTAATGGTTATTTACATTTTTCTAGTAACCATTCTAGACACATAGTAAAAAATATACCTAGGGGTCAATACATCAGGGCTTGTTGCATGACTACCAGGGACTGTGACTTGGTTGAAGAGTTTACATTTATAACTACCTTGTTTTTGCAAAGAGGTTACGATAAAAGGATTTTGGAAAATACTAGTAATGACGTCCTAAAAAAACGTGCTAGCAACTACCCGGCCATTCTGACTATATTGCCTGATGCTAATAATTATTTTTTGGAAAGTAAATCTACCTCTCAGGTTGATCCTAACTTGATTTGTTCTTTGGAGATGAATAATGACAGTTTTCACATAAGGTCCATTTTGGAAAGTAATTGGAGAATTATTCATGGTAATTCTGAAATCCATGATATAGTGGGTACTAAACCACAGTTTGTTTTTCGTAACAGCCAGAACATTAAAAGAATTTTAGAACATAAAGAAAGCAAAATTAGTTCTTTAGTTACTCACAAAAAAAGGCATGTATTGTTGCCATCAATGTGAAATTTGTAGGTTTATTTCTACTGGACCATACATTGCGGTTACTACTGTTGACCAAACTTTTGAAGTACCTGGTTTTGTGAATTGTAACACAACTGGGGTGGTTTACATAAGTTTTGTTCTGCTTGTCCGGCATTTTATGTCGGAATGACCACTAGGAGATTAAGTACCTGCATAAAAGAGCATTTATATGCAATAAAAACTAAGGATGGCACTAATGCCTTATACAAGCATTCTTCTATGTGTAGTTCCTTTAAGAAATTTTCTTTTCTGTATTGGAAGTTTGTTCCATTGACATGAGGGATGGGGATTTTAAAAACTTTTTAGAACAGAAAGAAGCCATTTGGCAAATTAAGTTAAAATCAGACAGGGCACCTGGTTTGAATGAATTTATTAACCTCAAATGTTTTTTTAAAGGATCGCAAACTGTGCGTTAATAATAAAACTGATGTAGCTTCTCTTTTTATATAATGTTCATTAATTGTTTAATTACAATTTATTTTAATTACGTAATTGTATTTAATTGACAGGTGTATTTAAGGATGATATTTTATTGTTGGTTTATTCTGATGAAGTCGTTTGATGAAAGCGGACAAATAAACTTCTGGTACGCTATTTTTTGGAGTTTGCCTATTGCTTCGTGTTACCTCCTCCTGTTTTTTTATTTATTCAGTTACTTGGCTTTGTGTTTTTTTGGAGTTCAGTTGCTACAACTTTAATGATCATTGCTCTAATCATTACTGTCCAGGTATTACCTCACTTTATATCGACCTATGGCCTTGGGTTGGGCAGTGGTATGTTTGTACACAGTATATAATTACAGCCTTCTTACAGCTAATTTATACCTTTTCTTACCTGGCAGACCTGTGGAGGAAGTGTCTGTTAACACTACCTGACTGTTTCTACCCATATTCACATAGGCAGGGTTACATATGTGCACTCATAGTGTGTGTGTGTGTGTGTGTGTGTGTGTGTGTTTGTGTGTGCTACTGCCATACTCTGCCTTGATTTCTATCGGTCACCCTGGGTGTTGGCAGCTGTGACCACCAGCTGTGACAGCGTGACACTTGAGGGACATTTCTCAGAGAAGACTACTTGGTGTATGTACTTATCTTGCTGTCATTTGCAGCCTTGTGGTTGGTCACTGGGTGCTGTACACAGTGTATAAGTACAGCCTTCTTACAGGCTAAGATATACCTTTTCTAACCTGGCAGACCTGTGGAGGAAAGTTCTGTTAACACTACTTGACTGTTTCCACACATATTTACATATTCCTGGGTAAAATTATGCATACAGCTTACTATCACTCCCAGGATTCGAACCGTGTCTGTTTGTGTTTTATCAAAATGAGCTATTGAGAAATAGCTGTCTCTTGTTTGACTGTTTTCTGCCTAATACTGTCTTGGTTGTACAATCTGACCTTGTAATTCTGACATTCATGCAGGGCAGATAGTTCTTATACTGTGTATTCATACTTTGATATAGCACAGTCTGAAAAACACTGGTTAACACAACATTACTATTCAGGTATCAGATCTTGGTGCATGGAAAATTTCATATAGTTAATCTCCTGTTTTACAACTCCATAATCTTTGTCAGAGGAGCCTTGATTGTTTAATGCTTTTAGAGCTATAGTTGTTGTGCAGAAACTGTACACATTTTGATTCCTACCACCACATACCAAAGTAAACACAACCAGTCCAGGGTGTTGACTTTTATTGACAGGTGCTGACACTTTTATTGAGATATTCTCTGTACATCACTATTACTCTGCTAAAGTCTCATTTATTCAGTAGAAACCATACCCATTTTTAAATACTGACAGGTGACATTCTACCCCTTTCTATTTATTTCCCCTGAATACTACAAGCTAGATTTTAACTCACCAGCCTCGTGATGCAGCCTTAACAGCCTGCTGGCATGGGCATCCATGTTCGCAGCCCTCTCATCTGAAGCTGTACAGGAGATAGAGAAACATTTATGCATACCTATCCATTTCATATGTAAGCTAGACTTTGTTATACAATAATTGATAGTGTTACTTACACACTGCTGAGACATTCTGTGCCCGAGTATTTTGGATCCACTGGTCCAAGAGGTCCCTCTTTCTATGCTTCAGGTCAGCATAATGGTGCTGGACCTGCTCAACAGTCTGAGGGATACCAGTAGCACTGGTGAGGTCACATGCAAGATGGTCCCAGGCCTCCGCTTTGTATTGGGAGCCCTGGTACTGGTCCTGCAGCAGTCTTCTTTCATGGTGTTTTACAAGGAGTCCAACCATGACCCTGGACTCCTGAATGTTCCAACTCTGCGCCCAAAAGTGCACACCATCACCAATACCAGCCATAGTGCTTGTAGTGATCAGCTACAACTGGTTATGGTTGTATTCCCACCTGCAGGGTTTAAATAGGGCTAAATTCCCACCCTTTGGCCAGATTGGCCAATTTTGAATATGCTGGGATAAGCTAAGTGATGGGAAAACCCGCTTACCACAGATAAGCATTGCTTAAAGGGGTAAATGCTAAGCACTGCTTACCAGTGCGCAAATCTACTTAGCTACACTAATTATTGCTAAGCATACAAATTTAAGCACTGTTTACACTGGCTAAGCATAGCTGAGCACAATTATCATTGTTCAGCTTTTATTTTATGGACTACCAGGATTGTGGGGTTTATTCCTTCTTAATGACATCTTATTATATGTATGTTTTCCTTCCATAACATGTGCTTTCATTACATTATATTCTTTTGTGGCGATGCTATATGGGACATTTGTGTTTATATGGGGGTTTCACATCTCTTCTACACTGACACCTCACATTTGAACCTGCTACACTACCCTGGTTAACAAATATATATTATTCATTATTTATAAAAATATATACTTTTAGTGGTGTTTTCACATATGAAAATGAATGGACTGTATTGGGGCTTGAACCATGAATGACTGGATGCTAAGCAAAAGCTCTAACCACTGCACTATTTCACTTCGACTGCTTTGACTGTATATTTCTATTTAGCTCCTTTGGAAGTTTAAGCTCTGCTAAACACAGCTGCGCAACACGCACACCTGCTCAACTACACTTAAACTTTATTTGGGAACAGAAAAAAAATAAACATGTTTTATTTTTATTTACTTTAGGGGTATGCACATTGCTTTCTGCCTCTTAGGGCAGGACATCTGGGCAACTACATCATACAGGAAATAAATTCTCCTCACCACTACTAAAGACACCGAGGGTAGGCAAATGAACGAAGAAAAAAGACCTTAGGTGTCGTCCACAGCTTCAGGCTTCAGATTGTTAAGACACAATTTATTGATCGCTTAAGAAGTGAAGCTGACAGGATGTAAACTTCACTAGAATATGATGAACTGAAAATAAATAATTAAGTATCCAAGCAGTTGTCATCCACAGCTTCAAACTTCAGGCTGTTAAAACTCAATTTATTGAAAGCTTAAAAAGTGAAGCTGACAAAATGCAAACTTTACTAAAATACTGAAATGATTGGCTTAGTAATTAACATCCACAACTTCTGGCTTCAAGTTGTTGAAGCACAGTTAATAAAGCTGACAAAAACATATACTTCACTGGAGTGTAAAAAGCTGATAGAATTGTCCAAATGATTGAAACTGACAGGATGTAAACTTCACTAGAATATGATGAACTGAAAATAGTTAAGTATCCAAGCAGTTGTCATCCACAGCTTCAAACTTCAGGCTGTTAAAACTCAATTTATTGAAAGCTTAAAAAGTGAAGATGACAAAATACAAACTTCAGTGAAATGCTGAAATAATTAGCCTAGTAATTAACATCCACAACTTCAGGCTTCAAATTGTTAAAGCAGAGTTAATAGATGCTTTGTAAGCAAAGCTGACAAAAATATATACTTCACTGGAGTGTAAAAAGCTGATGACATTTTCCAGACGATAAGCGCTTTCAGCAGATGCCTTCTTCAGATCGTATAAAAGTGTGGTTAGCTCTTCCTGTTTATAAAGGAAACCCAATCAAGAGCTGGTAGCTAATTGTCTTTAGTGTTCTTAAAGACATAGGACAAAAATAAATGTTCAAAGTGGAAATTTGTCTCCTGTAATGTAGTTCAATGTTAAAAATGCTAGAATCATGTATTAATGTTTGGTAGGTTTCTTCTAGATTTTAGAACAGGTCTGAGAGGTACTATTGTATTGAGACCTGGGGGTCGATTGGCTCTAAAATTATTAATCCAAAAGATCTCTCTCAACTCTGTCCTGTTATGGACATCTCCTTCCCTGATGTTTTGGGTGACTGCTTCCACAGCTTTAAACAAGAAATTATGCATAGGATGGATCAATACATGTGCTGCTAAGGCATTATGTGGAACTTTCTGATCAATGTCTCTGACATGTCATAAAATACGATCCTTTAGTCATTGGTCAGTTTTACCAAGATAAAAGGCTAGATAATATGGCTAGTAGTACAATCAGCATAAACATCAAAATGAAAGTTACGTCCAGATACTGGATGGAAGAAAGTATTACTAGTATCTAAGTAAGGACAAGCTTTGCATCTGCAGCATTTAAAAGTACCTTTGCGGTCTGATAGTGGACCACCATGTTTAAAGCCATCTTTATGGCATAGTAATCGCTTGATATTCTTTTTATTCTTATAGAGAAACCTGGGTCTCTCTCTCCAACGATGTTCTTTATTTTGTCATCTGCTGTCAGAATCGGCCAAAATTTCTTGATCCCTTCACAGACCTGTCGATTGTCTGAACTGTAAGTAAGCATACATCTAAGCTGTTGAGGTGTTGTGTCATTAGACTGTCTTTGTGAAGCTTGTTCAGACCTCCCTGAGTAATAAGGTTGACCTCTTTGCTTTCTATAGGCTTGCACCTGTGAAACTGGTGGAAAATTATTTTCCTGGCAAGCCCTATCCTTCAGATATCTACGTAGATTGGATTGCTTTTCCAAGAATTCCTCCTCATCAGTACATAGTCTTGAGACTCTTAAGATTTGGTTGTCAAAGATGTTATCAAAAATATGTCTTGGATGCATGTTCTGCCTGTGTAAGAAATGATTTTGCCAGGTCTCTTTCCTATGTACCCCAGTAGAGAGACCTTGAACTGGATGTAAACGTATCTTAACATCCAAGAAATCTATGACTGAGGATGACTGTTTCATTTTGAACTCAAGGAAGTCAGTGCTGTTGTTAATAAAGCTGACAAAAAGATCCAATTGGTCAATACCTCCTTTCCATAAACAAAAAACATCATCCACAAATTGCCCATAATAGACAAGTTCATTCTTCCAGATATTTCCATCACTGAAGATTGTTTTAAATTCTCACTCAGCCAAGACCAAGTTTGAATAACTGTTGGCACATGGAGTTCCCATGGCCACACCCCACATTTGCAAATAAAATGTATCTCCATACATAAAGATGCTATTCTGAAGGACTAATTCCAGCAGAGAACAAAGAGGTTCCGTTGTTAAGTTATGTCTAATCAAAAAATCATGTAAGGCCCTCAGGCCATACTCATGGGGGATCACAGTAAAGAAACTTGTTATGTCCATAGTTACAAGTAGAAGGTTATCAAAACCATCCAGAGACTTAACAGTAGAAAACAGGTCTTCCAAGAAGCTGCCTGTATCCTTTAAGACAGTGGTAGCATAAGGCAAAGCTTTCTTGAGTTCATTTTCAACATACATAGATATGGATTCAGTGATCCATCCTCTCCCAGAGACAATGGGACGTAAGGGAGGGTCCAAAAGATCTTTATGTATCTTAGGTAATCCACCAATGCTGGGAAACATAGGATGAGGTGTTTCAAAAAATTCATATAAATCTTGACTGATCCTTCTTTCAATCAATAGATCATAGGTGCTCCCTCTGATACGTTTAATTCTCTGATTTACTTCTTTCTTACTCAATTTGCATTAAGTCATGTTATCATCCAACATCAGTGAAACTTTATTACGATACCAGTCTTTCTCCGTCACTACTATGCAGCCACCTTTATCTGCTGGTTTGATCACCAAGCTATCTGTCCTTCTCAGCTGTTGGAGAGCCTCTCTTTCTTTCCTGTTCAAATTATAGAAGCAATTCTTAACTTTATCTGTTGTACCTCTCACCTTATTTATTTCATCCTCACACAATTTCATAAAAAGTTCTACTTGAGGAGGATTAACTGGGGTAAATAAACTCAATTTCTTATAGGTCTGCTGTTCTTTCGTAGAACCTTCTCCAAAAATACATTTCAGGGACACGTTCCTGCAGAACAAACTAACATCCGTCATGAATTTATTCACATCAGAAGAAACAGCTGGAATAAAACTCAGCCCCTTATTTAACAGGCTGATAACATCAGGATCCAGTGTGATCTTGGATAAGTTAACTACTAAGTCATTACCCCCAGTATTTAGTCCACAAACTTCTTCCATTTGCGTTCTTGACTCTGCATCCTCTTTGGCCTGTACGAATTCTCCCTCACAAAAACCGTCAGCGGCTAGTTTACTGGTAGGTGCGTCGTCGCTTCTTTGGGTCTAGTAGCACAATTAATGGTGGTGTTGGAATTACTACCATCATTGATATCGTTAGCACCAGTACCTCCCAGATCCCTGGTGACAATATCAGTGCTGACAGTAGGAACCTCCTCTCCTGTAGATAAAGTCGAAGAGGGAAGAGAAGTTGATGAGGTAGTACTTGTTCGAGAAGGTTGCAAAGTGTTAGCAGTCTCTTTTACAGCCAAACCTTGTATGGCTTTCATTTGTTTGGTAGTTGAAAAAGGGGGACATCCTCGAGTGGTATTGTCCTCTCTAGGCCATTCAAAGATATGACCGTTAGTGAAATTCTTATGATCTCGATTCAGTTTACCCATTTTATGCAGTTTAAGCTTATTGTCATAAGTGTTTAAGTTCACTTGTAACTGTTCAATCTGGCATAAATGCTGGCCCTGTAAATCACAACATTCCAGTTTTTTTTGTTTCTTAGAAATAAAAGAGGAAATTTGTTCTTCTTCAGGTTTAAAAAAATCGATGAGCAGTCTCATGTATTTTTGGCCAGCTTCACTTCTTAAACGATCAATAAATTGCGTCTTAACAGTCTGAAGCCTGAAGCTGTGGACGACACCTAACTACATCATACAGGGGGTATTATTTTACGTGTTCCTCTCAGGAACATTTATTTATTTATTAATTTCCAGTTTGATGACCTGGGATGTCCACTGGGCTCAGAGAGCCCGTTTTCAGTGGAGGCCCAGGGAGAAAAACTCCATGTTACAAAGTTTAGATACAGATACAATATAGAAAAGAAGAACAATTTTCAATTATGTTTCATGCTAGAGAGCAGGTGTAATTTCCTAGGTACATGTTACCTGTAGATACAGACATAATATTATTAATGAAAAATTTACAGTTAAATTTCATGTTAGAGAGCAGGTGTAGATTCTTAGGTACATGGTATAAATCTGATATTTACAATATGTACATATGTGTGGTAGCCTATAGATCATAGCTAGAGAGGCTAGTAATCATAGCTGGAGAGGGGTTTCAAGGTGGAGAAAGACTTATAGGACTAGGTGGGGAGAATGCAGATGCATTTTCTGTTACAGTAAAGGTAGGAATGTATTCCTTCCTGGCCTAGTCTTTCTTTTCCATGTCCCTCTTTGTCCTGCACTCCTCCTTTCTTTTGATGACTTCTGTGACTTCCTCAGTAACCTTTCTTTAAGTACCTTATTTCTATAGCTTGCTTGGCCACATATCTGTTCTGTAGTCATCCCAAATGCTGTTTGGAGGTGCTGCCATTCTTCTTCGACTAAGTCTGTTTCCTCCTCTATTTGTCTTGGGATACATGAGCGCTGAGGACTTTCTTATTCATTCTCCCTTTTTAATTTTCTTTCATTTATGGATGAGTTTCAGATGGAAACATTCAGCATGATTTGGCGGAAAGACCCCCAGAGAAGCACAAGTAGATAATGCAAAGGCCGGAGATAATGCATTGGCCGGAGGTCAGGATCGAACCTTGTACCTTGTGCATGGGAGGCGAATACCTTAACCGCTTTGCTATCTTGTCTCTCTCCCTCTCAGGGCAAAAAAAATATATACCTTCAATTTGTAAAGCTCCTGCCAGTGGTGAGAATCAAACCTTGCACCTTATGATTGAAAGGCAAACACCTTAACCACTGCTCCATTTGACTTTTCAGGTGGAAAGCCCCTTTAAAAAAAGGGGGTTTCAGCTTCATGATTCTCCTTGCATATCAGTCTAGTCAGACTTATGGGTCATTAGTTTCCAGGATCTATTGATGGCCCACCTCTGTGCAAAAGGATGACTGTTGCTGTCCTCCACTCTACTGGAGCAAAGCCTGCCTAGAGACTCTTGTTAAATAGAGAACTGAATTGGTGTGCTAGGTCATGCTTCAGCTATGTACTAGGCATCCTGGGATTCCATACGAGTTCATAGATGCTGTGTCTCTAGACTTAAATAGTGCAGTGACGACTTCTTTTGTGATAGCAGGCAATGGAATCATAGGAGGAATTCATCAGAAGTGACCGGAGGTGATAAATGGGTGAAATTTTCATTGAATGTAAAGGCCAGCAAGTTTACAATGTCTTCTGCTTGAATATAAGCACTGTCTTCTTCAGCCAACTCAGCACATTTGTGAGTGTTTCCCTTAAGATTTCTAACCTAACTAAAAATACTTTTCAGTTATTCTTTGCATAGAAGGCTATTTTAGTCTCCTATTAAGCTTTTGCAGATTTGACTAGTTTCCAGATTTGTCTGTTGATACTAATGTGGGATTTTTTTTTCCGTTGAGCATTCTCTTGCTGCTTAGTTTCAGACAGAAATGTCAGCCTTCTGCTGTATTGTGTGTTTATGACTGAGATCCTGTTAAATTGGCTATCTTTCCTGTGTTGGGCTGAATGCCCTCCCTGTCCCTTCAGGTATACTGAGTGTTTCTCTTCGTACTCAGTGGAAATCCTGTAACTAACAATGATATGGTGGGAGGCTTTGCCAACGGGCAGGCTGGACATGGAGTAGCTCAGTTTCCATGTTTTTTCTTTTTCTATGTAGCTTGGAGGCTGGTGGGCCTGGTGAGCAGAAGTGTGTCTGACTTTATCTTTCTGTGTTTGTCTTAGCCGGATAGTATCTTTTCACCAAGTACAGACGTCATTTTCTAGAAGCTGGTATAACTCCATTCTTAGCTTCCTCCTTAGCCATCCAGTATTCCTTCCTGGCCTAGTCTTTCTTTTCCATGTCCCTCTTTGTCCTGCACTCCTCCTTTCTTTTGATGACTTCTGTGACTTCCTCAGTAACCTTTCTTTAAGTACCTTATTTCTATAGCTTGCTTGGCCACATATCTGTTCTGTAGTCATCCCAAATGCTGTTTGGAGGTGCTGCCATTCTTCTTCGACTAAGTCTGTTTCCTCCTCTATTTGTCTTGGGATACATGAGCGCTGAGGACTTTCTTATTCATTCTCCCTTTTTAATTTTCTTTCATTTATGGATGAGTTTCAGGTGGAAACATTCAGCATGATTTGGGGGAAAGACCCCCCCAGAGAAGCACAAGTAGATAATGCAAAGGCCGGAGATAATGCATTGGCCGGAGGTCAGGATCGAACCTTGTACCTTGTGCATGGGAGGCGAATACCTTAACCGCTTTGCTATCTTGTCTCTCTCCCTCTCAGGGCAAAAAAAAATATATACCTTCAATTTGTAAAGCTCCTGCCAGTGGTGAGAATCAAACCTTGCACCTTATGATTGAAAGGCAAACACCTTAACCACTGCTCCATTTGACTTTTCAGGTGGAAGCCCCTTTAAAAAAAGGGGGTTTCAGCTTCATGATTCTCCTTGCATATCAGTCTAGTCAGACTTATGGGTCATTAGTTTCCAGGATCTATTGATGGCCCACCTCTGTGCAAAGGGATGACTGTTGCTGTCCTCCACTCTACTGGAGCAAAGCCTGCCTAGAGACTCTTGTTAAATAGAGAACTGAATTGGTGTGCTAGGTCATGCTTCAGCTATGTACTAGGCACCCTGGGATTCCATAAGAGCTCATAGATGCTGTGTCTCTAGCCTTAAAGAGTGCAGTGACGACTTCTTTTGTGATAGCAGGCAATGGAATCATAGGAGGAATTCATCAGAAGTGACCGGAGGTGATAAATGGGTGAAATTTTCATTGAATGTAAAGGCCAGCAAGTTTACAATGTCTTCTGCTTGAATATAAGCACTGTCTTATTCAGCCAACTCAGCACATTTGTGAGTGTTTCCCTTAAGATTTCTAACCTAACTAAAAATACTTTTCAGTTATTCTTTGCATAGAAGGCTATTTTAGTCTCCTATTAAGCTTTTGCAGATTTGACTAGTTTCCAGATTTGTCTGTTGATACTAATGTGGGATTTTTTTTTCCGTTGAGCATTCTCTTGCTGCTTAGTTTCAGACAGAAATGTCAGCCTTCTGCTGTATTGTGTGTTTATGACTGAGATCCTGTTAAATTGGCTATCTTTCCTGTGTTGGGCTGAATGCCCTCCCTGTCCCTTCAGGTATACTGAGTGTTTCTCTTCGTACTCAGTGGAAATCCTGTAACTAACAATGATATGGTGGGAGGCTTTGCCAACGGGCAGGCTGGACATGGAGTAGCTCAGTTTCCATGTTTTTTCTTTTTCTATGTAGCTTGGAGGCTGGTGGGCCTGGTGAGCAGAAGTGTGTCTGACTTTATCTTTCTGTGTTTGTCTTAGCCGGATAGTATCTTTTCACCAAGTACAGACGTCATTTTCTAGAAGCTGGTATAACTCCATTCTTAGCTTCCTCCTTAGCCATCCAGTATTCCTTCCTGGCCTAGTCTTTCTTTTCCATGTCCCTCTTTGTCCTGCACTCCTCCTTTCTTTTGATGACTTCTGTGACTTCCTCAGTAACCTTTCTTTAAGTACCTTATTTCTATAGCTTGCTTGGCCACATATCTGTTCTGTAGTCATCCCAAATGCTGTTTGGAGGTGCTGCCATTCTTCTTCGACTAAGTCTGTTTCCTCCTCTATTTGTCTTGGGATACATGAGCGCTGAGGACTTTCTTATTCATTCTCCCTTTTTAATTTTCTTTCATTTATGGATGAGTTTCAGATGGAAACATTTAGCATGATTTGGCGGAAAGACCCCCCAGAGAAGCACAAGTAGATAATGCAAAGGCCGGAGATAATGCATTGGCCGGAGGTCAGGATCGAACCTTGTACCTTGTGCATGGGAGGCGAATACCTTAACCGCTTTGCTATCTTGTCTCTCTCCCTCTCAGGGCAAAAAAATATATACCTTCAATTTGTAAAGCTCCTGCCAGTGGTGAGAATCAAACCTTGCACCTTATGATTGAAAGGCAAACACCTTAACCACTGCTCCATTTGACTTTTCAGGTGGAAAGCCCTTTAAAAAAAGGGGGTTTCAGCTTCATGATTCTCCTTGCATATCAGTCTAGTCAGACTTATGGGTCATTAGTTTCCAGGATCTATTGATGGCCCACCTCTGTGCAAAGGGATGACTGTTGCTGTCCTCCACTCTACTGGAGCAAAGCCTGCCTAGAGACTCTTGTTAAATAGAGAACTGAATTGGTGTGCTAGGTCATGCTTCAGCTATGTACTAGGCATCCTGGGATTCCATACGAGTTCATAGATGCTGTGTCTCTAGACTTAAATAGTGCAGTGACGACTTCTTTTGTGATAGCAGGCAATGGAATCATAGGAGGAATTCATCAGAAGTGACCGGAGGTGATAAATGGGTGAAATTTTCATTGAATGTAAAGGCCAGCAAGTTTACAATGTCTTCTGCTTGAATATAAGCACTGTCTTCTTCAGCCAACTCAGCACATTTGTGAGTGTTTCCCTTAAGATTTCTAACCTAACTAAAAAATACTTTTCAGTTATTCTTTGCATAGAAGGCTATTTTAGTCTCCTATTAAGCTTTTGCAGATTTGACTAGTTTCCAGATTTGTCTGTTGATACTAATGTGGGATTTTTTTTTCCGTTGAGCATTCTCTTGCTGCTTAGTTTCAGACAGAAATGTCAGCCTTCTGCTGTATTGTGTGTTTATGACTGAGATCCTGTTAAATTGGCTATCTTTCCTGTGTTGGGCTGAATGCCCTCCCTGTCCCTTCAGGTATACTGAGTGTTTCTCTTCGTACTCAGTGGAAATCCTGTAACTAACAATGATATGGTGGGAGGCTTTGCCAACGGGCAGGCTGGACATGGAGTAGCTCAGTTTCCATGTTTTTTCTTTTTCTATGTAGCTTGGAGGCTGGTGGGCCTGGTGAGCAGAAGTGTGTCTGACTTTATCTTTCTGTGTTTGTCTTAGCCGGATAGTATCTTTTCACCAAGTACAGAGGTCATTTTCTAGAAGCTGGTATAACTCCATTCTTAGCTTCCTCCTTAGCCATCCAGTATTCCTTCCTGGCCTAGTCTTTCTTTTCCATGTCCCTCTTTGTCCTGCACTCCTCCTTTCTTTTGATGACTTCTGTGACTTCCTCAGTAACCTTTCTTTAAGTACCTTATTTCTATAGCTTGCTTGGCCACATATCTGTTCTGTAGTCATCCCAAATGCTGTTTGGAGGTGCTGCCATTCTTCTTCGACTAAGTCTGTTTCCTCCTCTATTTGTCTTGGGATACATGAGCGCTGAGGACTTTCTTATTCATTCTCCCTTTTTAATTTTCTTTCATTTATGGATGAGTTTCAGATGGAAACATTTAGCATGATTTGGCGGAAAGACCCCCCAGAGAAGCACAAGTAGATAATGCAAAGGCCGGAGATAATGCATTGGCCGGAGGTCAGGATCGAACCTTGTACCTTGTGCATGGGAGGCGAATACCTTAACCGCTTTGCTATCTTGTCTCTCTCCCTCTCAGGGCAAAAAAAATATATACCTTCAATTTGTAAAGCTCCTGCCAGTGGTGAGAATCAAACCTTGCACCTTATGATTGAAAGGC
Organism: Protopterus annectens; assembly: GCF_019279795.1. Classification (NCBI taxonomy): domain Eukaryota; kingdom Metazoa; phylum Chordata; order Ceratodontiformes; family Protopteridae; genus Protopterus; species Protopterus annectens. Next base: position 689,678,508 of record NC_056750.1, read on the forward strand.
AAACACCTTAACCACTGCTCCATTTGACTTTTCAGGTGGAAAGCCCCTTTAAAAAAAGGGGGTTTCAGCTTCATGATTCTCCTTGCATATCAGTCTAGTCAGACTTATGGGTCATTAGTTTCCAGGATCTATTGATGGCCCACCTCTGTGCAAAGGGATGACTGTTGCTGTCCTCCACTCTACTGGAGCAAAGCCTGCCTAGAGACTCTTGTTAAATAGAGAACTGAATTGGTGTGCTAGGTCATGCTTCAGCTATGTACTAGGCACCCTGGGATTCCATAAGAGCTCATAGATGCTGTGTCTCTAGCCTTAAAGAGTGCAGTGACGACTTCTTTTGTGATAGCAGGCAATGGAATCATAGGAGGAATTCATAAGAAGTGACCGGAGGTGATAAATGGGTGAAATTTTCATTGAATGTAAAGGCCAGCAAGTTTACAATGTCTTCTGCTTGAATATAAGCACTGTCTTATTCAGCCAACTCAGCACATTTGTGAGTGTTTCCCTTAAGATTTCTAACCTAACTAAAAAATACTTTTCAGTTATTCTTTGCATAGAAGGCTATTTTAGTCTCCTATTAAGCTTTTGCAGATTTGACTAGTTTCCAGATTTGTCTGTTGATACTAATGTGGGATTTTTTTTCCGTTGAGCATTCTCTTGCTGCTTAGTTTCAGACAGAAATGTCAGCCTTCTGCTGTATTGTGTGTTTATGACTGAGATCCTGTTAAATTGGCTATCTTTCCTGTGTTGGGCTGAATGCCCTCCCTGTCCCTTCAGGTATACTGAGTGTTTCTCTTCGTACTCAGTGGAAATCCTGTAACTAACAATGATATGGTGGGAGGCTTTGCCAACGGGCAGGCTGGACATGGAGTAGCTCAGTTTCCATGTTTTTTCTTTTTCTATGTAGCTTGGAGGCTGGTGGGCCTGGTGAGCAGAAGTGTGTCTGACTTTATCTTTCTGTGTTTGTCTTAGCCGGATAGTATCTTTTCACCAAGTACAGACGTCATTTTCTAGAAGCTGGTATAACTCCATTCTTAGCTTCCTCCTTAGCCATCCAGTATTCCTTCCTGGCCTAGTCTTTCTTTTCCATGTCCCTCTTTGTCCTGCACTCCTCCTTTCTTTTGATGACTTCTGTGACTTCCTCAGTAACCTTTCTTTAAGTACCTTATTTCTATAGCTTGCTTGGCCACATATCTGTTCTGTAGTCATCCCAAATGCTGTTTGGAGGTGCTGCCATTCTTCTTCGACTAAGTCTGTTTCCTCCTCTATTTGTCTTGGGATACATGAGCGCTGAGGACTTTCTTATTCATTCTCCCTTTTAATTGTCTTTCATTTATGGGTGAGTTTCAGATGGAAACATTCAGCATGATTTGGCGGAAAGACCCCCAAAGAAGCACAAGTAGATAATGCAAAGGCCGGAGATAATGCATTGGCCGGAGGTCAGGATCGAACCTTGTACCTTGTGCATGGGAGGCGAATACCTTAACCGCTTTGCTATCTTGTCTCTCTCCCTCTCAGGGCAAAAAAAATATATACCTTCAATTTGTAAAGCTCCTGCCAGTGGTGAGAATCAAACCTTGCACCTTATGATTGAAAGGCAAACACCTTAACCACTGCTCCATTTGACTTTTCAGGTGGAAAGCCCCTTTAAAAAAAGGGGGTTTCAGCTTCATGATTCTCCTTGCATATCAGTCTAGTCAGACTTATGGGTCATTAGTTTCCAGGATCTATTGATGGCCCACCTCTGTGCAAAGGGATGACTGTTGCTGTCCTCCACTCTACTGGAGCAAAGCCTGCCTAGAGACTCTTGTTAAATAGAGAACTGAATTGGTGTGCTAGGTCATGCTTCAGCTATGTACTAGGCACCCTGGGATTCCATAAGAGCTCATAGATGCTGTGTCTCTAGCCTTAAAGAGTGCAGTGACAACTTCTTTTGTGATAGCAGGCAATGGAATCATAGGAGGAATTCATCAGAAGTGACCGGAGGTGATAAATGGGTGAAATTTTCATTGAATGTAAAGGCCAGCAAGTTTACAATGTCTTCTGCTTGAATATAAGCACTGTCTTCTTCAGCCAACTCAGCACATTTGTGAGTGTTTCCCTTAAGATTTCTAACCTAACTAAAAATACTTTTCAGTTATTCTTTGCATAGAAGGCTATTTTAGTCTCCTATTAAGCTTTTGCAGATTTGACTAGTTTCCAGATTTGTCTGTTGATACTAATGTGGGATTTTTTTTTCCGTTGAGCATTCTCTTGCTGCTTAGTTTCAGACAGAAATGTCAGCCTTCTGCTGTATTGTGTGTTTATGACTGAGATCCTGTTAAATTGGCTATCTTTCCTGTGTTGGGCTGAATGCCCTCCCTGTCCCTTCAGGTATACTGAGTGTTTCTCTTCGTACTCAGTGGAAATCCTGTAACTAACAATGATATGGTGGGAGGCTTTGCCAACAGGCAGGCTGGACATGGAGTAGCTCAGTTTCCATGTTTTTCTTTTTCTATGTAGCTTGGAGGCTGGTGGGCCTGGTGAGCAGAAGTGTGTCTGACTTTATCTTTCTGTGTTTGTCTTAGCCGGATAGTATCTTTTCACCAAGTACAGAGGTCATTTTCTAGAAGCTGGTATACCTCCATTCTTAGCTTCCTCCTTAGCCATCCAGTATTCCTTCCTGGCCTAGTCTTTCTTTTCCATGTCCCTCTTTGTCCTGCACTCCTCCTTTCTTTTGATGACTTCTGTGACTTCCTCAGTAACCTTTCTTTAAGTACCTTATTTCTATAGCTTGCTTGGCCACATATCTGTTCTGTAGTCATCCCAAATGCTGTTTGGAGGTGCTGCCATTCTTCTTCGACTAAGTCTGTTTCCTCCTCTATTTGTCTTGGGATACATGAGCGCTGAGGACTTTCTTATTCATTCTCCCTTTTTAATTTTCTTTCATTTATGGATGAGTTTCAGATGGAAACATTCAGCATGATTTGGGGGAAAGACCCCCAGAGAAGCACAAGTAGATAATGCAAAGGCCGGAGATAATGCATTGGCCGGAGGTCAGGATCGAACCTTGTACCTTGTGCATGGGAGGCGAATACCTTAACCGCTTTGCTATCTTGTCTCTCTCCCTCTCAGGGCAAAAAAAATATATACCTTCAATTTGTAAAGCTCCTGCCAGTGGTGAGAATCAAACCTTGCACCTTATGATTGAAAGGCAAACACCTTAACCACTGCTCCATTTGACTTTTCAGGTGGAAAGCCCCTTTAAAAAAAGGGGGTTTCAGCTTCATGATTCTCCTTGCATATCAGTCTAGTCAGACTTATGGGTCATTAGTTTCCAGGATCTATTGATGGCCCACCTCTGTGCAAAGGGATGACTGTTGCTGTCCTCCACTCTACTGGAGCAAAGCCTGCCTAGAGACTCTTGTTAAATAGAGAACTGAATTGGTGTGCTAGGTCATGCTTCAGCTATGTACTAGGCACCCTGGGATTCCATAAGAGCTCATAGATGCTGTGTCTCTAGCCTTAAAGAGTGCAGTGACAACTTCTTTTGTGATAGCAGGCAATGGAATCATAGGAGGAATTCATCAGAAGTGACCGGAGGTGATAAATGGGTGAAATTTTCATTGAATGTAAAGGCCAGCAAGTTTACAATGTCTTCTGCTTGAATATAAGCACTGTCTTATTCAGCCAACTCAGCACATTTGTGAGTGTTTCCCTTAAGATTTCTAACCTAACTAAAAAATACTTTTCAGTTATTCTTTGCATAGAAGGCTATTTTAGTCTCCTATTAAGCTTTTGCAGATTTGACTAGTTTCCAGATTTGTCTGTTGATACTAATGTGGGATTTTTTTTCCGTTGAGCATTCTCTTGCTGCTTAGTTTCAGACAGAAATGTCAGCCTTCTGCTGTATTGTGTGTTTATGACTGAGATCCTGTTAAATTGGCTATCTTTCCTGTGTTGGGCTGAATGCCCTCCCTGTCCCTTCAGGTATACTGAGTGTTTCTCTTCGTACTCAGTGGAAATCCTGTAACTAACAATGATATGGTGGGAGGCTTTGCCAACGGGCAGGCTGGACATGGAGTAGCTCAGTTTCCATGTTTTTTCTTTTTCTATGTAGCTTGGAGGCTGGTGGGCCTGGTGAGCAGAAGTGTGTCTGACTTTATCTTTCTGTGTTTGTCTTAGCCGGATAGTATCTTTTCACCAAGTACAGAGGTCATTTTCTAGAAGCTGGTATAACTCCATTCTTAGCTTCCTCCTTAGCCATCCAGTATTCCTTCCTGGCCTAGTCTTTCTTTTCCATGTCCCTCTTTGTCCTGCACTCCTCCTTTCTTTTGATGACTTCTGTGACTTCCTCAGTAACCTTTCTTTAAGTACCTTATTTCTATAGCTTGCTTGGCCACATATCTGTTCTGTAGTCATCCCAAATGCTGTTTGGAGGTGCTGCCATTCTTCTTCGACTAAGTCTGTTTCCTCCTCTATTTGTCTTGGGATACATGAGCGCTGAGGACTTTCTTATTCATTCTCCCTTTTTAATTTTCTTTCATTTATGGATGAGTTTCAGATGGAAACATTCAGCAGGATTTGGGGGAAAGACCCCCAGAGAAGCACAAGTAGATAATGCAAAGGCCGGAGATAATGCATTGGCCGGAGGTCAGGATCGAACCTTGTACCTTGTGCATGGGAGGCGAATACCTTAACCGCTTCGCTATCTTGTCTCTCTCCCTCTCAGGGCAAAAAAAATATATACCTTCAATTTGTAAAGCTCCTGCAAGTGGTGAGAATCAAACCTTGCACCTTATGATTGAAAGGCAAACACCTTAACCACTGCTCCATTTGTCTTTTCAGGTGGAAGTAACTTTAAAAAAAGGGGGTTTCAGCTTCATGATTCTCCTTGCATATCAGTCTAGTCAGACTTATGGGTCATTAGTTTCCAGGATCTATTGATGGCCCACCTCTGTGCAAAGGGATGACTGTTGCTGTCCTCCACTCTACTGGAGCAAAGCCTGCCTAGAGACTCTTGTTAAATAGAGAACTGAATTGGTGTGCTAGGTCATGCTTCAGCTATGTACTAGGCACCCTGGGATTCCATAAGAGCTCATAGATGCTGTGTCTCTAGCCTTAAAGAGTGCAGTGACGACTTCTTTTGTGATAGCAGGCAATGGAATCATAGGAGGAATTCATCAGAAGTGACCGGAGGTGATAAATGGGTGAAATTTTCATTGAATGTAAAGGCCAGCAAGTTTACAATGTCTTCTGCTTGAATATAAGCACTGTCTTCTTCAGCCAACTCAGCACATTTGTGAGTGTTTCCCTTAAGATTTCTAACCTAACTAAAAATACTTTTCAGTTATTCTTTGCATAGAAGGCTATTTTAGTCTCCTATTAAGCTTTTGCAGATTTGACTAGTTTCCAGATTTGTCTGTTGATACTAATGTGGGATTTCTTTCCGTTGAGCATTCTCTTGCTGCTTAGTTTCAGACAGAAATGTCAGCCTTCTGCTGTATTGTGTGTTTATGACTGAGATCCTGTTAAATTGGCTATCTTTCCTGTGTTGGGCTGAATGCCCTCCCTGTCCCTTCAGGTATACTGAGTGTTTCTCTTCGTACTCAGTGGAAATCCTGTAACTAACAATGATATGGTGGGAGGCTTTGCCAACGGGCAGGCTGGACATGGAGTAGCTCAGTTTCCATGTTTTTTCTTTTTCTATGTAGCTATGCATTTTACACTGTTTATTGCACTTTAAGTTACTAATTGTTGCAAATTGTTTCTGTAGGCTACACACTAAAGTGCGCTAGCCGATTTACAGCATTTATAGCATTTACTGTCTGTTTTTTTTCCTTATCTCTGTAATAAAACAAAAAAATCTCTTGTTTTTCCCACTTTACTGAACTAGAGTAGTCCAGTTTCAGAGTTGCTGATCCCTGGGCTTTGTTTTTAGTTCCTGTTACTGATCCATTGCCTTATTAGGAAGGAGGAAGTTTCTTTGCTTACCAGTGGGAGTGGAAGCACTGAGCGGCCTTTTGTCCGATTTGGTGAAGTTGGAACCAGAAACTAGTGGACCATTGGTCGTTTTGGGCCAATTCCTAGCTCCCTTCAGCCCCCTGCTATAAAACACGCTAAACTGTACTGCTGATCTAACCAGCATATCCTATAACTGAAAAGTTCATCTCTACTTGATTCCCAAGTAGACTATTCTCTATCTGTAAAGCCTAGCACTTACTCCTACAGTACTTGCACCTTGATAAAGCACTCTTATTATAGATAGTACCCCACCAGCCCAAAACCCACTTCCCGAGTCCTTTGAAAGTTCTTTATCTACTACTTCTAGTATGTCGAGGATCAGTTGCTAGTGTCCTCTCCAGCTCAACTGGTGAACCTGGGAATATTGAGGCAATGTTACAATTGCCTCATGTACACTGAACAATCCTCTCCTTCTCCCACAAAACACAAATACATGCGAGAGATGCAACTATACGGCCAAACTGGAGGCTGAGCTCTCTCAACATAGGACTGGCAAGACCAGACAGGAGGAGAAGGCAACCACACACAATACATACCCAGTCACACATGGTACCATCACAACTTCAAATCATACACATACTCACACAAAGACATACTCGGAGGCTCTGGTCAAAATTTACCAAAACAGCAGAGGCCACCAAAGCAGACACCCAAACAACTACCACCTCACGACCCAACACATGCAACACATAGACCACACAGTCAGAGTGTCAAACAGTCACAGCCCTTAAGGCCAAACAAAATGCCAGACACACTTGTCATTGGTGATTCCATAGTCAGACACACTGTCGTCCCGCTCACCAGACTGAGTAAGGAGAAGGTCACAGTAAGCTGCCTGTCGGTTGCTAGAATCCGCCACATAACGCAAGCACTCAGGTCTCTCAACAGCAGGTACGACTCAGTCATTGTCCACGCTGGTGTCAACGACCTGAGACGTACCTCCTTGGACTACATGAAAAGGGACGTCGAGGAGCTCTCTGATTATGTAGCCCAGGCAGGTATGACCCTGACCTTGAGCAGTATCCTACCTTCACCTAGAATGATGCCACAATACAGTGATAAGATGATCAGCTTTAATAATTGGCTTAAATTCTGGTGTCATTCAAAGGGGATCAATGTCTGTCTGCCTGGGATGACATGCTGGACAAGCCACGCTGCTTCGCAAGGGACGGCTTGCACCTGTCACCCTGGGCTTCCGGATATTGGCAAAGGCTCTTGCCACCCCATAGTGCCTTTTTAGGCAAGGCTCAAATTCTAAACCTACCACCCTAGAACACCAAAAGGAAAAAACTAAGGGTAATGCTGCTCAATGCCAGAAGTCTCAATCTCAAGATGCACACTTTCGAGGCCCTTCTCAATATGGAGAACATCGATGTCTGTGCTGTGACAGAAACCTGGTTCAAGGCTCCTGAGAGCACCCCAGCACTAACAGGTTTCACCTCATATCATACGTTCGCCCCAAAATCCGGACAACACCAAGAAAGGAGGGGTGTCCATATTCATAAAGGACACCCACACCTCAAGGTTGGTGGCAACGCACGATGCATCTGAGACCATCCAGGTGCAATTAACCATAGGCAAGACTGCTCTGCAATTTGTAGCATGTTACAGGCCACCCTCTCAAACTCAGGAACCTCACATGGCCTTCCTGAAAACATTGGAGGGATAAATGTATCTCCAAACACCATCATACTAGGTGACTTCAACTACCCTAATATAGACTGGGAACACTACTCAAGCCCGAACACTCTAACCCAAAGATTCCTGGAGTTCATAAACTCAAATGCCATGGAACAACTAGTCACCATCCCCACAAGAGGTGAAAACATACTTGATCTCATCATCACGAACATGGGATCAAAATGTTCAACACCGGAAGTATACCCTCACTGGTGAGATCAGATCATAAACTAATCTCGCTGGAGGTCCTCATCCCGCCCCCACCTGAAACAAAAAGACCACAGTGAAAAACTTCTCAAAAGCCGATTTCACACTTCTAAAAACTAGTGTGGTCTCCTTTAAGGCCCCTGAGCCAGTGGTAAACATTACTCAAACCGCTGAATCACTTACAAATGCCTTCTACCAGCACCTACAGGACTGCATGGATCAGGCAATCCCAAACAAAACTAAGACTCTCTGTACCAAAGGCAAGCGTCCAGTCTGGTGGACCCCAGCCATAAACAAGCTCTACAACAAAAGGAGGAAGCTACTACAAGATAGAGCAAAATCCTTGAAAGGTAAGACACCTTTGATCATTATAAGTAAAAACTAAGAGCTCTCATAAAATCATCCAAGGCAAATTTTGAGAGAAAAATCGCCAAGGACTCTAAAGACAATCATAAGGCCTTCTTTAGCTATGTTAGAAACCTAGGAGGAAACTCCCAGATATGCTCAGAATTAGTTCAAAATGATGTGAAAATTACTGAACCTACACATTGCTAACATACTGGCTGACAGGTTCAGTGCAAACTTCTCCCCCTCCCAAAAGGAGAGATATCTATTCCAGAGGATTGTAGCCCCCAAACATCTCCAACACCCAGGTGAGAACTGCCCTCACTAAGGCAAAAACACAGCATCCATGGGACGGATGGTGTCCCCGGCTGTGTGCTTCATGAACTCAACGAGGAATTAAACCCACAGTTAGGACAGCTGTTTAATCTTAGCCTCACCTCAGGATACGTACCCAAGGAGTGGCGCGCACTGTGGTCCCACTTCATAGGGCGGTGCCTCCACAGACCCTGGAAATTACCGCCCCATTAGCTTGACAAGCCTTATCTGCAAAGCCATGGAGAGGATCATTATGGAACTCATAAATAAAGACATAGGGAACTTGCAGACTTTGGATCCAACCCAGTTTGGCTTTGTCAAAGGCAGATCCTGCCTCTTAAACTTGGTTGACTTTTTCGAGACAGTCACCAAGGCCATTGATGAGGGAAAGGCAGTCCATACAGCCTACCTTGACCTGGCAAAGGCCTTCGACACAATACCCCACTCAGGTATCATCGAAAAACTCATCAGCTTGAATGTAAACCCATACATCACAAGATGGGTTGCAAACTGGCTAGCGACAGAACCCACAGGGTCAGAGTTGCTGGAGCCATGTCAGACTCAAAGCCTGTCACAAGTGGTGTCCCACAGGGCTCAGTCCTGGGTCCACTCTTGTTCGGCATCTACTTTTTTGAAGTACAAGCAAACACAGGAGGGTTATGGCTGACAAAGTTTGCAGATGACTGCAAACTGGGCCATAGTCGAAAACACATCTGACACAGATATCCTCCAGAAGGGCCTCACAGAAACGGATAACTGGTGCCAGAGCCATGGCCTGAAGTTAAACGCCAAAAATGCATAGTCATACCCTTCGGAAAAACAAGGTTACCCCTAGCTACCATATAGGTGACAATCCACTGAGCACAGAAAAAGTCATCAGGGATCTGGGGACCCAAGTTGACAGTAGTCTTCGTTTGACACTCATGTTGCTAAAGTAGTTAGGAAAACCTTCTATATCGCCCACCTGATCATGAAGGGATTCACATCTAGATCAAGGGAGGTCATCGTCCCCTGTACTCATCACTCATTAGACCTATGATTGAGTACAATGCCCGTTCGGAATGTATCTGACCAGACACCTGATGCAGCTTGAAAGGCCCCAAAAGTTCCTCACCAAAAGGATAAAGGGTCTCAAAATATGTCTTATGCTGCCCGACTGAAAGAACTCCAGCTTTATTCAGTCTCATACCGCTTGCTCAGAGGTGACCTGTGCCTGACATATAAGGCCATGTCAAACCCAGATTTGAAGAATATGCTTCACCTCAAAAAATCTAGATCCCTCAGAACCACAAGGCGGAGACTTAAACCTTGACACGGTTATAAATAGAACGTGCTGGAGGGACAGATTCATCACCCAGAGACTCCCTATGCTGTGGAACAAAATCCCGGTACATGTGAGGCAGAGCACCTCGCTGGCCTTGTTCAAGAGGAATCTTGACCAATGGATGGGAGATCGCAGATATACCCCAGGGATTACTTCAGTGTCACTGCTTGACAGAGGCACAGAAAAATGATAGGCATAGTTTTTATTCAAACTAAAGGGGTGGCGAAAGCCACATAACTATGGGCTAGGCTTATAAATGCCCTTGGGCAGATAGCCTAGTATGAACCTATGAACCTATGAACCTATGGAGGCTCGTGGGCCTGGTGAACAAAAGTGTGTCTGACTTTATCTTTCTGTGTTTGTCTCAGCCGGATAGTATCTTCTCACCAAGTACAGAGGCCATTTTCTAGAAGCTGGTATGACTACATTCTTAGCTTCTTCCTTAGCCATCCAGTATTCCTTCCTGGCCTAGTCTTTCTTTTCCATGTCCCTCTTTGTCCTGCAATCCTGCTTTCTTTTAATGACTTCTGTGACTTCCTCAGTAACCTTTCCTTAAGTACCTTATTTCTATAGCTTGCTTGGCCACATATCTGTTCTGTAGTCATCCCACATGCTGTTTGGAGGTGCTGCCATTCTTCTTCAACTAAGTCTGTTTCCTCCTCTATTTGTCTTGGGGTACATGAGCGCTGAGGACTTTCTTGTTCATTCTCCCTTTTTAATTGTCTTTCATTTATGGGTGAGTTTCAGATGGAAACATTCAGCATGATTTGGGGGAAAGACCCCCAGAGAAGCACAAGTAGATAATGCAATGGCCGGAGATAATGCATTGGCCGGAGGTCAGGATCGAACCTTGTACCTTGTGCATGGGAGGCGAATACTTTAACCGCTTCGCTATCTGGTCTCTCTCCCTCTCAGGGCAAAAAAATATATACCTTCAATTTGTAAAGCTCCTGCCAGTGGTGAGAATCAAACCTTGCACCTTATGATTGAAAGGCATACACCTTAACCACTGCACCATTTGTCTTTTTAGGTGGAAGCCACTTTAAAAAAAGGGGGTTTCAGCTTCATGATTCTCCTTGCATATCAGTCTAGTCAGGCTTATGGGTCATTAGTTTCCAGGATCTATTGATGGCCCACCTCTGTGCAAAGGGATGACTGTTGCTGTCCTCCACTCTACTGGAGCAAAGCCTGCCTAGAGACTCTTGTTAAATAGAGAACTGAATTGGTGTGCTAGGTCATGCTTTAGCTGTGTACTAGGCACCCTGGGATTCCATAAGAGTTCATAGATGCTGTGTCTCTAGCTTTAAAGAGTGCGTTGACGACTTCTTTTGTGATATCAGGCAATGGAATCATAGGAGGAATTCATCAGAAGTGACCGGAGATGATAAAGTGGTAAAATTTTCATTGAATGTAATGGCCAGCAAGTTTACAATGTCTTCTGCTTGAATATAAGCACTGTCTTCTTCAGGCAACTTAGCACATTTGTGAGTGTTTCCCTTAAGATTTCTAACCTAACTAAAAAATACTTTACAGTTATCCTTTGCATAGAAGGCTATTTTAGTCTCCTATTAAGCTTTTGCAGATTTGACTAGTTTCCGGATTTGTCTGTTGATACTAATGTGGGATTTTTTTTTCCGATGAGCATTCTCCTGCTTAGTTTCAGACAGAAATGGCTGCCTTCTGCTGTATTGTGTGTTTATGACTGAGATCCTGTTAAATTGGCTATCTGTCCTGTGTTGGGCTGAATGCCCTCCCTGTCCCTTCAGGTATACTGAGTGTTTCTCTTCGTACTCAGTGTAAATCCTGTAACTAACAATGATATGATGGGAGGCTTTGCCAACGGGCAGGCTGGACATGGACTAGCTCAGTTTCCATGTTTTTCTTTTTCTATGTAGCTTGGAGGCTCGTGGGCCTGGTGAACAGGAGTGTGTCTGACTTTATCTTTCTGTGTTTGTCTTAGCCGGATAGTATCTTCTCACCAAGTACAGAGGCCATTTTCTAGAAGCTGGTATGACTCCATTCTTAGCTTCCTCCTTAGCCATCCAGTATTCCTTCCTGGCCTAGTCTTTCTTTTCCATGTCCCTCTTTGTCCTGCACTCCTGCTTTCTTTTGATGACTTCTGTGACTTCCTCAGTAACCTTTCCTTAAGTACCTTATTTCTATAGCTTGCTTGGCCACATATCTGTTCTGTAGTCATCCCACATGCTGTTTGGAGCTGCTGCCATTCTTCTTCAACTAAATTAAATGGGCGGTGCAATGGCATAAAAAAGTAACATTGCAACCATTTAATGCTACTTTATTGTTTGGAATACTGAAAACCTCAGTCCCTGCTTTCATGAAATGATATTCTGTATAATAAATACAACTTCCTATGGTTACAGCTATTATGACCATTGCTAGCAATGAAGGATGTATATAAATTCACCAACCTCACATAATTATTTCACAAATTGTAAGTTTGTAGGCCACTATTACACCTCACCTACAGACATAAATCAGAGTCACAAACAATACTTCAAATGCAACAACTAACTTCTCTACAATAATATCTTGCTGTGTTTACATGGCAATCATTTAAAAGTTATTTGCTACACTACAATTTGTGACCAGCCTTTTCAGTGTAAAATTGTTATCATACACATTATGGCTAGAGAGGGAAGTTACATGCTATTACCATGATGTGGGCCAATCCTATCCTTGAATCAGTACAGGCTGTTGTATGTTAGGTTGTCTCAATTTTACTTATGCATCTCCTTAGTTGTACTTGTGTACAAATGGTTTTTCCCTATCTGCAGAAATTGAAATAAAATTGCCCTGGCTCTCTAATATTGTGATATGGGATGTATCTTTCTAATGTAAACAGTGGCTAACCTATGCATGTTCGAGTATTCGGCTTTTGAGCATGAAAAGCAGTCCCGCAGAGTTCTGCCTTTTAATCAGTATCATGGTGCATGGCACCTTCTTTCAACCAGCATTGCCATCCACTGCTGCTTGTTCCTACTACTTTCACTCCTCATTTGCCTTAGCTGCACCTGCCTGCGGTGCTAGGAACTACAGTTTCTGGCCACTACCAACGACAAAGTACAGTTGTGTACACGTACCATAAATGTAGATGTTCGAGTGTATTCAATGTTGCAGTCATTACATTTGGGGTAATCTGCTGGCAGGTTGCCCTCAGTCAGCCTGATTAGCAAAGTATTGGGTCCTGCATCAGTTGCTGTCCCTTCTTCTATAACGTCAGGTCGTCAGGGGTATAAAACATGCAGCCAATACATCAGTTTTTCTTGCCCCAGATGTCAGGTGCCCCCAAAATGGGGAGCAAAATATATAGATATATATAATTAAAACCACAGGAAATATACCTCCAAACACAAGCAAATACACCAAAAAGGCTTTTAAGCTTAGTAAAAGAAAGTAGAGGTATAGTAATAGAAAAAGCAGGCGGCTGGAGGGAGGGTAACCAAGACTGCAACAGTGAATGCACTCGAACATCTACATTTATGGTAAATGTACACAACTGTACTATGTTCTTCATGTTTCACTGTTGCAATCATTACATTTGGGTAGATTCCCAAAGCTATGGTTGGGAGGATGGATTTATACAGCATTAGGACCAGCTATTAGGCTCTGCAGGACAGCAGTGGCAAAGCCAGCTCTAGATTTAGAGAAGAAAGGCAAATGGTAATGTTTGGTGAACGTATGAACTGAGCTCCAGGTAGCAGCTTCTAGAATGTCTCTGGTAGAAACACCTCTGAGAAAAGCTGTAGAAGTAGATGCAGCCCTGGTGGATTGAGATTTGATCCCATGGGGGATAGTTTTACCATGGTGCATATAGCAGAAACAAATACAATGGCTTATCCATTTGGAAATAGTCTGCTTTGAAATAGCCTTTCCCTCTGCCCCTGCAGCAAATGACACCAGTAGTTGTTCATATTTTCTTAGGGATTTTGTCCTGTTTAAGTAAAATCTAAGTTGTCTGTGTACATCCAATGAATGCAGAATCCGCTCTCCCTTGTTCTGTGGATTGGGAAAGAAGGCTGGCAAATGTATGATCTGATTAAGAGCCACACTGGATACCACCTTAGGCATGAAGGATGGACTGGTCCTGAGAAACACCCTGTCTGTATAAAAAATAATGAAAGGCTCCACTGCCATAAGAGCCTGTAATTCAGAGATCCTTCTAGTTGAAGTGGCTGGTAAAAGGAAAGCTGTTTTCTAAGACAGAAATTTTAAGTCTGCAGTAGCAGCTGGCTGGAAAGGAGGGAGAGTGAGTTTTTCCAATACAAAATTGAGGTCCCAGGCAGGGGTTGGAGCTCTTCTGGGTGGTCTTAAGTTTTTGGCCCCTCTGAGATACTGCTTTAGCAGAGGATGAGAGAAGAGGGGAGGTTCCGTGTTGTAATGAGCTGAAATGGCTGAGGCATGGAATTTTCTGGAAAAAAAGACATGCTCTTGTGAAGCATCTCAGTTAAGTATTGTAAAATCTGAGGAATATTGGGCACAGCTGTGCTTATTCCTAGTGATCGATTCCATGCACACAATCTTCCATTTTTCAGTATAAGATTTTCTAGTACTAGGCCTTCTCACCTCCAAAATGACATCCATCACAGGTTTACTGAGGGATGCTAAGGGTTAACTTTGGTGATTAGCTACGCTGCAAGATTCAAAGTTTGGAGCTGAGTGTGCAGAATTTGTTTTTTCTGCTGAGACAGTAAGTAAGGTGTCTGAGGCAGGTGCCACACTGGAAGGTGTGACACATTGCGCAGGGAGTGGGTACCAGTGTTGGCGAGTCCAGTCTGGAGCAATCAGAATCATCTTTGGTTTGTCCTGTTTGACTTTTAGTAGAACTTTGGAGAGCAGAGGTGGGGGGAAGCATAGACTGAAAGGTTTTTCCAGCTGAATGATAGAGCATCCACTTTCCAGGCTTTTTTGTGATGAGTTCTTGTGCAGAATTTGTCCAACTGATAATTCTGGGGTGAGGCAAAAAGATCTATGTGTGGGCTCCCCCATTTTCGTGTCAACATATTGAAAATTCATGGGTTCAGTTGCCATTCATGTGGGTCCATGAGATTTCTGTATGGTTCATCTGCCAGAGTATTCAGCTTTCCTAGCAGGAATTGAGCTTGCAGTTGTATTTGGTAGGTCAATACCGTGTTCCGCAATGCCATGGCTAGTCTGCAAAGGGGGTAGGAGTGTGTACCCCCCTGCTTGTTTATGTACCACATAACTGTGGTGCTGTCTGTCTTTATCAATTATTGTCCTGGATGAAGGTAGTCCTTGAAGGCTGTCAGAGCTTTCTGTACAGCTTGCATCTCTTTCTGATTGATATGAAGGTACATTTGATTTGGTCTCCATTTGCCCTGAATACACTTCCCTGCCAGATAAGCCCCCAAGCATAGTCTGATGCATCTGTGGTTAGGGTTTGGGTAGCAGGGGGTGGAGTGAATAGCAGTCCCTTGTTTTGGTGGCAGGCCTCTGCCCACCATAGGAACTCTAGTTGCAGGGATGGTATGATAGGAATGGTTGCTTCCAGGCTGTGACAATGTTGACTCCATAAACTTAAGTACCACTGAAATTTCCTCATATGCAGTCTTGCATATGGAATTAGAAGGCCATGAACTGTCTTGGCAGAATTTGTCTTGCAGTTTGCAGGGTTTTTGTGGCCACCTGTTTGAAGTAAGTTACCAAATGAATTTGCTTTTCTGGCATAAGGTAAGCCATCTGGGCAGTTGTATTCAAGCATGTACCCAGGAATGTAATTTTTTTAGAGGGTACTGGTTGTAATTTCTTTTCATTTATGGTGTACCCTAGACACATTAGAATCCTTTTTACAAATGCCAGATGCTTTAGAAGAATGTCCTTGTTTTTTGCCTGAATTAGACAGTCGTCCAAGTATGGATATATTTGAATATTTCTTTGTCTGCAAAATGCAATTACTGGAGCCAGGCACTTTGTGAAGACTCTGGGTGCAGTAGATAAGCCAAAGGGCAGTGCAGAGAACTGGTAATGCAAGTAGCCTGCTTTGAAGTGGAGGTATCTTCTGCAAGATTCCCTGATTGGGATATGCAGGTAAGCCTCTTTTAAGTCTAGAGTTACCAACCAGGCATCTTTGCCTAGCATAGGAAGTAACTGTTGAAGACTCAGCATCTTGAATTTTGGAATGTCCAGAAATGTGTTTAGAGTAGATAAGTCCAGAATTGGACGCTATGATTTGTATTTTCTGGGTACCAAAAAAAGTCTTGAATATAAACCTTGTCCCTTTTCCTCTTCTGGTACTGGTTGAATAGCCCCCATGTTCATGAGGGACAGTACTTGTTTCTGGGCCTCTTCCCACTGATTTGCGGGCAAGTCTGGCCATCCATTTGGAATTGGCAACGTGTGGAAATGAAATCTGTATCCCAGGGTTACTATATTTAAAACCCATTTGTCCTGGGTTATAACTTGACAGTTTCTTGCATGAAGTGCCAGTTTTTGCCCCCAAAGGGGCAGCTATAAGGTAAGTGCTTGGAAAGTGTAGAGGGAAGTCATTGAGACTATTTACCATAGGGAGGTGCCTTGTTGTTACCAGATTTGGAGGTGGAGGCACCCCATTGTTTTGTTCTAAAAGTCCCTTGTCACTGAAACCTGGAGCCTTTGGAATATCTAGGTTTGACTTGAGTGGCTGTGGAAAAGTTCAGTTCTTAGTAGGCCAGTGTCTACTAAATCTAGGAGGTTGCACTTGTAAGAAATCTTTCACAGTTTGCATTGATTTAGCTTTATCTTCCATCTTTTTTAAAACTTCTTCAGCCTTATTACCAAAGAGACGGTCCTGTTTTAAAGGAGCATCCAACAACTTTGCTTTAACATGATCAGGCAGCGTTTGCTCTTTGAGCCAAGCATGCCTTCTTAGCACAGACCCAGTTACAGCAGCCCTGCAAGAGGCCTCAAACGAATCAAAACCACATTGTAAAGTATGTTTTCCAACTTGTTCAGCTGAATGCAATAAATCCTGTAAATCCTTATTTTCCACACAGTCAGCAATTAACATAATTTTCTGTTTAAACCAACGCATAATATGCTGTTGGTATTTAAGCATATGAAATTGACAGTTTAAAGCTCTGATTACCAAGGTTGCAGAAGTGAAATCCTTCTTCCCCATCTATCCAGTGCCCTGGAATCTCTATCTGAAAGGGTAGGATTTTTAGCAGTAGAGGCCTTAATGCCCTTGGGACCCTGAGAAATGGTTTCAGGATCTGCAATAGAATTCTTGAAAAGGAATTTGTCAGAATCAGGATCCCTGTAGTATCTGTCTGGCTTTCAAGAAGCTGGAGGCAGAGAATCAGGAGCCATACTAGCTTCTGAAAAAACATAATCAACAATGTCTAGAACAGGAGGCATCGCCAAAGACCTATGCTGAGGAAGAAGAAGAAAATCCCTAAGTCTCTTTTTAAATTCAGAGAAATCCTGACTTTCCCATTGTAAATGTTCCCTTAAGGTATGTAAAGTTTCTCCAAAAGCTAAATCCACAGGGGAGAAGCAGAAGGAGTGGAATCTTCTGCATCAGAGTCCTCATAAGTAGGTATAGACAAATCCTGTTCATTAGAAGAATCAGAAGAAATAGAATCCTGTTCAGAAGTTTCATAATCAATGTCTTGTGTAAGCCTCTTGGAAGAAGAATGTTGACTACCCCTGATCAGAGTAATTAAACCTTCAGCCATTTTGATCATTTGTTTTTTAGACATAGGGACCTACACATGTGGCCCAGGTGTCAGTTTTTTAGATTTTGGCCTTAGTTTTGAATATGGCATCGGTCTAATATACAAATCTGTAGGCCTGAAAACACCCTCAGAAGCCAGTGCCTGCACAGCGGCTCCGGACCCATCTAAGGTAGGGACATCCACGTGTTCCATAATTGAAGCATCTCGAGACTTTGAATGGGTCTCAGGAGAGGCCTACGAATAAAAAGTAGCAGGTATCAGGGGCTGCAAAAGTGCCTCACTGAGTAGCGGCGAACTGGCGACTGGCTTAGGAGAAGCATTGTCATCAGTTGTGGACCTCGACGACCTGTCTCTTTCTTTTTCTTTGCATTTTTTAGGTATTCTGGTAGTCGGATTGCTAACCGATGACATTTCTGGATAATTAAATCGTGAGCCAAAATATTTTGAAGCAAAAATATGCCGACGTTTAATAGTGTGTTGATTAAATTTAGCACAAAACTGACAGCAAGGTATGTTATGATCAGGGCCTAGGCAAGGAATACAGTACAAATGAAAATCCTTATGAGGTATTTGCTTCCCACAAGTAATATAATTATTAACTTTTACTGACATCGGTAAGGAGCAAGAAAAAGTTTCCCCAAAGGAGGACTTAGCTTTTAGTTGAAGACTTCAGTTCTGAAACTCGAAAATGAAAATTTCAGGAGTCGGCCGACCGGCACTTGTGAACTGCTTCTGCTTCGGGCACCGCGCGGCAAGAAAGACTGATGTAATGGCATCGGCTGCATGTTTTATACCCCTGATGACCTGACAACATGGACGAAGGGACAGCAACTGACGCAGGACCCAAGACTTTGTTAATCAGGCTGACTGAGGGCAACTTGCCAGCAGATTACCACAAATGTAATGACTGCAACAGTGAAACACGAAGAACATCCTCCTGTATCTGTTTTCTCATTATTGTTTTATGTAACATGTCACAATCTTCTAGAAATTTGGTCCAAATGACATTATCACTCTTCAGGGTTGTGCCAGATGTATTCATAAAGTGGAATTATGCCTTCAGCAGCCAAGGCGCATTCTGTATGACATTTCTGGTTTGTGAGTTGGCATGGTTGTGACTGTTGAGTTATACGCATTTCTCACTGACATCATGAGCAAAGGGTTAAAGGAATATATGGCACCCTCACTTGATGCTCTCTGGGAAATTACCCCTGGCAAACAGTTGCTAAAGGTCACGGGTCTATATTATAAGTTCGAAGTTTGAAAACTTCGAATCTCATATGATCAAAATCATATGAGTGAAGTTTTCAAGCATCAAATGTTACAACGGAGATCACCATAGGGAATATTTTGCTTCAATATAGTGCGATCTCGGAGTTGGTATATTTAAGTATCGTGGGTGTGGGGGTGCAGAGGAGCTTGCCCGCTACATAGAGTGTTCAGGTAGGTTTTTTATTTTTAGTTTGTTTATATTTTATGTTCGATGTTTGAAAAATTTGCTCATATGGAGTCATTCATATGAGATTCTAAGTTTTCAGATTTTGAACATATAATATAGATCCAAGGTCACATGAGAGCCATAGGTGGGGGTGCTGAAAAATTGCTGGGTATCCTGTGCACACAATGTAGATGATAACCTGTGCATTACTCACCACCTGACAGTTGATAAATTGACAGTTTTTGTGATTCATGTACCTACTTCCCAGTTCAGCAGGTGCTATCTTTATTTCAGTGTGGCTATAGACTATGGTTCCCAATACCTCCAGGCAATGGCCCATATGTAAAATATGCTTTATGATTCAATTCCCCAAGGAACATCAACTGAAATAAAGATCTTACTCTGGGATTTCATCTTAAGAGTCTGACATGATGTTTAATCAGCAGCCTGTGCTGATGAATTTGAGAAAAAAGTAATGTTTCTTACAAAAGCAAGCTTAAACAGTATAGTGCTCTACACTACTACTGCTTCTTTTGTAGGTGGAGACTTTGGGATACCACCTGACTGGAGGTAAGGCTGCTCCTCACCTGAGGAGTGAAGCAGAATGCTTATTGGTTTAGAAGCCTACAAACATTTGATATATTAAGGTCAGCTGGTAGAGGCATACTTTGAGTGAATAAAAGTGTGCTTGATTTTTTTCTACTATAATCCCAAGCTAAGTAAGTAGTTTATGTCTTGTGTTTTAGTTTGTTAGAATTTCTGCCTTTCTTTTCTAGGCTCTGAATAAATTATTGTGTGTGAAGATAAGTTAACTTATACCACCGTTAAGAAATTTTGCTGTTTTTATGCTTTGCTTTCTGTTTGGATTTATTTGGCTTTTGATAACCCTTCATAGCTTTGAGTTTCTTTCCCAGTTTTTAAAGAGTAACTAGCTTTTCAGAAGTTTATTTGCTGTTGGGTGTTTGTGGAATGTTAAATTCTCTCATTTCCATTTATAAGTTTTTCTTCTGAAATATGCATTTCTTTTTCTTCTCTTAAAATGTGTATTTTCCTTTCTGAATGGTATGGGACCTTCAAAAGATGATGATCTTGGCAACCATGCTAACAGGTAATATGTTCTGAAAACTCAATTCTAAGATGTTATCTGAAACCTGTGCATGACATGTTTTTAACTGAGAAAGAAATATGAATAAGTTTACTTGGAGTATGCAAGATTCCTTTAAAGATAGGTTATCATGGGAATTTGAATTGCCAAGATGTTGCTACTGCCTATAGGTAGTGTGAGTGTATGTATTCTGCAATAGTTGGTGCCCTAACGAGAGAAGATTTTGATAGCTTTTATCCATGTCCTACTACGGCAGGAGGCTCTAGCTCCTACTCATGACCTTAAGTATAAGAATAGCATGAAATTTCACTGGTAGTTACTTCATCTTTACCATATGCCCTAAAAACTGACTGTGCTTTCTAAAATAATGCAGCAGATGCTTTCCTGAACTTTAGAAGGCAGCTTTGCCAATTATTCTCTTGAATAAATCTCTTGATGCAAGTGCCCGATTACAAATGTTCAACATTAATGTATTAAAAAATCATGGTTTCTCTACTGCTCTTCATGAAGGGTGTTCATATTGTGCAAGAGTGTGTTTGTGTGCAAGTGACGTGCCAACTAAGTTAGGGCTAAAAAGTGAGCCATGCCCTGGTTTTCTTTCCCCCTCCAAAATACACATTCAGGCTTATTATCAGGGGATGCCTTATTTACACCCCCCGCACAACAAACTACATTTATTAATTTCTTCATGTACACAAATTGACATTTATTTGGTACTTTTCTGTTATTTGGCAACAGTTCTAAGTAACACATTAACAGTAGTGTGAGAATTCTACATAAACAGTGCAAGAAACATTTCAACTTCAAAATATCTACACCTTGGCTTTCACAGTGCAATATTTCATGCTTAACAGAAAGTGAAGAAAAATCTCAATACATGTGTATTGGAGGAAAGGAATAAAACTGGAAGCAGAAACAATCCATTCTGTCACCCCGATAATGGAAAAGTTATTCAAGTACAGTCATGCCATCTTCTGGAACATTGTCATAAGTCTTCAACCC
Source organism: Protopterus annectens (assembly GCF_019279795.1). Taxonomy (NCBI): domain Eukaryota; kingdom Metazoa; phylum Chordata; order Ceratodontiformes; family Protopteridae; genus Protopterus; species Protopterus annectens. The sequence continues at coordinate 689,699,618 of NC_056750.1, forward strand.
CCAAATTCCGGCCTGAATTTCTTACAATTCCATTTCCTGTAGAACCATTGCCCCAATCTGTCATGCCTAGCAATAGATCTCTCCTTAAATGAGCACAGTTGTCCAAGTAGCCTGCTCATAGTGCATTGGCAGCACAGCTGTCAGTGATTTTATCTCATGAATTTTTCACCCAAGCCACCACCTCTTGCAGGCTAGGCTTCACAAAGTTTCCATGCTGATATCTCTCCATTCTATTTTCAATGTAGTCATTGATTTCCATGTGCAAATGGTCCTTGAATGGCGTGTTTATTGCAATATGAAGAGTCTGGAGATAGGCAGTCATTCCTGCAGGAATCATTATTTGATCTATTCTTCTCCGTGCAAGGAATTTCTTCATGTCTTTAATGCGGTGAGTGCTGGCTGAATCCCAGACTAGCAGACCTCTTTCGCCACCTCGCAAAACAAGTGGCAGAATTACATCGACCCACTTCCTTATAACCAGGCTTTTTCGGTTTAAAGAATGTAAATGCCTGAAATATGTTCAATCTTATCTTTCTTGCCCTTAATATGATTAGAGGCAGGGTTTTCTTTCCATGTAGATGAATTGCCAAAATACAGGTAACACATGCACTTTTGTAAGCAGTGGAGGGAATGTAGATTGACGAGGCACCTCTCTGATCAATTGTTGAGATCCTTGGCTCGTAAACACTGCAGTTTCATCCATAGCAATCAGTCAATGCCATCAACAAAGGACTTGAATGCAAGTACACGTTTAATAACTTCAGTATCTTCCAGCTTGAACAGTATTGATCTTAGAGACAGTTCATATCACTGAAGGAAGCCTTCCAGCTAATGTTGTGATGCTCTGAATTCTTCTGGGGATATTTCTAACTGTGTTGTCATTGCAAGGGCAAATGCTTGAATATCAGCCCTGCGCTGAACCAAAGCCTTTGCTCTTCTGTTAGCAATCCATTCACAGAATGTCTTCCAGCTCAGGAAATAATGGTAGCCAACCTGATCCACACTTGCACTTCTTAGCATTCCCCTCGTCAGGCTCTTGACTGAGTTTGTCATGCGCTACATGCCATTTTCGGACCATTCGGAGATCTAACTTCTCTTTGCAGAATGCCATCAGATTCTTTCCCTGGGATTCCTCCAAGATTCCCTTCTTGTACTCAATGAAATAGCTCTTTTTGCACTCATCTCATCCTGGGGGGTTAATTGAAGACTTATGAGACTGGAGTGGCAACACAAAATGGCGACGGTTAAGAAGACACAGCCGTTTATCAAGTGCGCGTGCTTTACGTGCATCGTCTGTACTTTGGTTGGTCAAAGTACACCTGCCAGTGTTTATGGGCCAAGGATCTCAACTGTCAAGTGTGAGTAATTAGGGTTACAGCAAGAATTGTGGAGTACTCCCAGGGAAATAATCTTACATTCTGCAAAGAGAAGAAGTTGGGTGTCCAAATAGTCCAAAAAATGGTGAGCAGAGTATGGTAACCTCAGTCAAAGGGTGTCAATAATATTTTATAATTCAACACATCTATCGTGTGTTGTTGACTATCTTAACTGGGGCTTATTTTTGGGGTAAGGCTTATATCATGACCACCCTGGAACAAAATGCTAGGCCTTATTCTCTGGTTAGGTCTTATTTACAAAGAAATACAGTAGCAAATCACTAATTATTGAGGACTTGCATCAGAACATAATAGCACACATTTGAAGTTTAGACTTCATACCCATCAATAAAGTCATGCTAATGCAAAAATCTGTTAGTCTATGTTAGAAAAATGTGTATTTGAATATATGAGAAATGCTAGTTTAAAAGCAAAGTAGTATATAATGCATTTTATTCTATTAATCATATAACAGAAAGAAAGGATTAATTAATGTGTAAATGCAAGTAGTTTTGAAACTGCAGTGTGGCTTGAAGCAAGCTGACCTTCGACCCTGGCAGATGCTAGCTTAGCAAGTTTTAATGTTTATGCTTTTCACAAGTGATTATCTGTTGGGTCAGGAAATTAAATGTGTGAAATAATGAAATCTTCTGCTCTTTCCTGCTGGGATGATTTGGCCTTGTATATGTGTTACTAAGATAGCATGCAGCTGGTGGGGAAGTGTTACAGTTAACAAAGATGTGTATTAGAAGACTGAATCTGCTATTGTATTTGAACTGATGTGAAACCTTGAAGAAGTAACTTTACAGAAAGACGTTATGTCTGACCAGGTGGATAGCAAGGCCGTATTGTTACCAGAGGAAAACTTTTTAAAAATATACAGCATCAGCAGTTTTTATGAATAGAGGACTGTAAGCTAAAGTGATGTAGATGCCCTGTGACATACCAAGTCAGTAAGGTGGGCACAGCTTGAATGTTAAACCTATATAAAATTGTGTGCTTCCTGTTTCATGTTAGACAAAATTCTGTACTTGTACGTTTATTGCCTCCTGGTGTACACTAGTAAACTTTTGAACCTGAACCTCCTGTGCATTGAATTCTTAATTTTATTTAACAGTCTACCAACTTTCTAAGTTTGTAAGAGGACTATTTAAAAAGTGTCCTTATTTTTGGGCCTTTGTCCTCTCATTATTTGTGGCTTTGTCCAGATTCTCTCTCTAAGAAGTGGAGAGGTATGGATGTGAGCCATTCCATTAACCACTTCAAGGCAAAGGAGCAGGTGTAAAAGCTCTTCATAAAACTTGCATCCAAGACCTCTCCTTAAAGTAGCAAACTATTCTATAATCCTTATTCAAGAAAAAATGACACATTGTATTCTACTGTTAGATTTGTGCAGCACAATCCTATTACAATGAGATCTTTACTACTTCAGTCATGAGATGCTTTTTTTTATGCCTGGCTAGTAATCTACATAAAAATCTCTAATTGAATATTTCATGTTTTCTTCAGACTGAATTTATCCTTAAGGAATAAGGCAAGTAATCATGATGTGAAAGTAAAATTTCAAACTTCAGGGTATCACAGTATTTCCTAGTTTGGATGCATAGTTCTTGTGGTAAATCAGTAAACGTCAGCTCTGACAGAGGGGGCTGTGCTTTTGCCAATTTTTCAGAAGTCCAAATGAAGTTTGCAAAGCCTCACTCAGTCTCAGCCATCTCAGATGCTGTCATGTGCTCTCCCATAGATATGAAGAGCTATTAGGCATTTTGGCCCTTGAGAATCCAAACCATTTAGGAAATGGTCCTTATGCCAAATGTCCCACCTCTGAGGTCTAGGTCTGGCAACATCATCTGTCATGCTGATTTATGCCAGTTTTCACTTAACTGGTTGCTAGAGAATTATCACCCCAGTGCTCTAGTCAATGTGACCTGCACCTGCAAGAGACAGTGTTCCTATCTTCTGAAGTACAAGAGATGCTTTACTCTGGACAAAATATGCACTAAACTGGTGAAGGTTTGCTATGCTAGCTAGATGTTTATGAGCAGCCCCTTTTTATTCCTTGTCTTATTTTTTTTGGATTATATTCTCTAAACTGTATGATCACTAAACTGCAGACAGGGTTTATAATATTTCAGTACAGGTAGACATTGGAACAATTTCACTGTTGCCTTGCTAAATATAGGGTTGGTTTTGGATTTCTTTCAAACCGAATTAATGTGAGACACTTTAGAGTGCCTTCTTGATTGTGGTTTCAAAAGAGTTATATAACATGATTCATTACAAGGGCACTTTCCTTAAACCTAATGAACTAGTGCCTTCTTGGGGCATTTGCTTTATGCTAAATAACTGTAATCTTCCTTTGTTTTGAACCCACAGCTTCAGCAGCTCTGACATTTTTGTCACAGAAGGCCTTATCTCACTTTTAATGATACCATGCTACTAATGGAAGCTCTTCTACCTCTTCAGCAAACACTTACATTTTCCATTTCTCTCAAGTCCTTCCATAACATTCTCGTGTTTATGAATCAACTCTCTCTCTCTCTCTCTCTGTCTCTCTCTCCATGTCAGTAATTTTCCCTCCTGCTCAGTACTCCTCCTCCAATTCTATTACTCTATTTTGACAGCAGCGTATTTTATTTCTTACTTCCGTATATTAGAAATATATTTAAAAAAATTGAATATGTATTAGTTGGTGACATAAGCTATCCATTTCTGCAAATTCTTGCCACTTGCAGTGCATACTGTATTCTCGAGTACAATTTATCCTAGTAATTTGTAAATATATTTAAATCTTTTTGTGTTACTACTGAAACCAGCCTGAACCACACAGTAAGCATGCCAATGTTTTACTCCCTATACTTCAGTTAAGGAGTGTCTGTAGACAGGTACATAGCAAAACCTTAACTGTCCATAACAATAACCAGGACGATGCTTCTTTTACCAAATGTTGAGAATGAAATAAGGCAACAAAGCAATCCCTGTTTCCTTGGGTTCTCAACTGTAGTTCCATCTGTTATAAGAAGCACGAGAAACCTATTTTAACACTATGTTCCAAAGATGTCCTTACTTATGTTTTTCCTCACGAATGTCATAAGAAATTTGTTCCGGGGATACTTGAAAATGCATAAATATATCTGTAAGCAATTTCTGGGTCCATTTTTAGGGCACAAAAATCAACAGCAGGCTCCTATAGGATTATAACTCAGGACAATAAGTTGGTAAAAATCTGTACTTAACATTTCCCATTGCATGAACTTTTATCTAGTATGAAAATCAAAAGGCCAGCACAGTGGTGTGAAATCATTCCCAAACTTTAATAAAACATGTCATCCGAGGCAAAAACAGACTACTTTCAGCAAGATATGAATGCATGTCTGTTACGGAAGAATAAGTAGGAGAGCTAGCTACCCATAGGTGTGATCATTGCCTATAGAAGGTCACAATGTGACAGTGACATTACAACCCAATGCTGAAAAGAGAAAAAGTGGTCATGGATGGACCATAGTCAGTAATAGAGTGCAAACATGATGCATTTATAGAGCATTGGTGAAGTTTCTTCTTGGTCTGTTCATTGTATAGTGTCTTAAAATAAAAAATGTAAATTCATGTAAATGAGAACATGTCGGCTCTCATCCTATAGTAAATTTCAACAGACACACCATCAGAGTTCATGCACTAATACTTGTGAGCTACAAATGTGCTAAGCCTACATTTTTGGTTGTGTTGCAGTGACCTAATCATTTATATCAGTAAGCTATCTGATGCACTGCATTTCAAAAGTCTTGAAGATGACAAAGTCCTTCATGCCAGGGTTTTTTATTTGACCATGTAGTCGATATAATAGTTTCACTACTTAAGTACTTAATGAATTCAAGATATATGCCCGTGGATACTAAATACAACCATGGTAAATATTACAGTGTATGAGAACATGTACAGATACTTCAGATTGCTTAATCTTTGGTATTGTAAGGATTAAGCTTTGACCTAATGCTGGTTTTCACAGATGTCAGGGCATACAATGGTGCTGCGGTTCAATGTAATTCATTCTTCTCTTCTCAGTGACATATGGAGCAAGTTGTTTGAGTATGAGACTACTGCTGTGGACTCATTCCACTACATCATTATGTTCTATGTGCTAAAAAGTTTCACTTCTACAAAGCATACAGGAATGCTGGGTTCATCTATTGAGAGTGACCCTCATTTAAGCACTTTATGTTCCTTCAAGTTCTGCTACCTTTATGAACAGTACACTTATCCAAGTACAAATTCAGACCATGATTTCAAGTTACTGAAATTTCATATTTTCATTCATTAAATGTTTATGTATTTTTTTCTCAAAGTTCAGTGTTGTGACTGATGGGACTTAATGTGAGTGTGTGTAATCAGATTTGTTGAATGAATGCATTAGGGATATTTGTAAGTGATGGTTTGGTAAAAGGAGTATGAAAGGGTATATTTACCCAAAGCTTTGTTTCAGAAATACAACCTTACCGATCATTTAATTACACTCGCATGTATGCTTCTATAAAACTTTTTTTTATTGCCTTCAATAATTATTGATGTCTTCTCTTTGTAGAACATGTATCATGACTAAAGCTACAAAAGGCAGTGGAAGACACACTAGTCTGCTGTTCATGTCCTGGAATGGAAGAAAACTCCTCAAAATACGAGTGTCACAAGAAATCATAGTTCCATGTAAATTGAGTATTGTGTGAATCCATTTTTCCTTCAGCATTGTTGATGTAATGATTTCACAAATGTTGCTTCTAGTAATATTCCTGTGATGTATATATTGTAGTAGTAGACATTCAATCCTTTACATTTTTGTTTATTTACACGAATGTTGCTGTACCAATGTTTTCTCTTGCCCTAATGGCCTAGGTCAGTCACCTGGTAAAAAAAATAAAATAAAACATAAGCTAACTGCATTTATGCATGTGATAATAACCATTTTTATCAATAAAGATTTGATTTCTGTCTGAAACCTGGGACTGACTTTTTTATTTTTAGAGCTGCTCAATGTACTGTAAAATAAGAGTGAACAGATTCCTCATATATATATATGAATGGTTTCACTTCCTGATTTTAATTAGACAAACTCTGTATTAGCACGTTTTTGTCTCCTTGCTGCGAGTTACTGAACGAACCAGGAGACGGTCAATCACGGAGTCTCAGGTAAGATGAGATTTACCTTTTTCTGTTTTAGTTCAGGGACTTGATTTGTGTCATCTGTCAGGAGATTTGTTTTGTACAAGTCAGGGACAGGAAGATTGCAGTCTTGTCGTAGATCAGGGAAACAGAATAGGTAAGGCAGTTAGAGAGAAAATTCATGGTACCACATTAAAAGAAGGGTTAGATAACAGCTCAAAGGTTGAAATAAAATGGGAAATAAGTGCACAAAAAGATCCCAAGATCTGCCATTAACTGAAGATGCAATATATATGCTATTACAACGCGCCAACATTGTTAGGTACTATACAAAATGGGTTAATAAATATGAATTTGATGGCAAATTAGAAAAATCCTCGCTTATTAAACTTGTCAAACAGCTTAAAACTGATGCAAGAGGTCAGGTAAAAAAGCAATGTCAATTAGGCATTCCTCAGGCACACAGGTGGATTGAGGAAGCAAACCGTAGGGAACTAAAAAAAGTAATAATTCAAAAACAATGGGCAGGATTCACGAAGGCTTGCACGGAGTCTAAGAGTTGTGTAAGACTCCATGCAGCCCTCGCAATTCAGGAACAGCCTGAAATTCCATGTAAGAGACCAGCTAAAACGTTTCTTACATGGACTGGGCGTGAATGTGCTAATCACCTCACTTGCAGCTGGAAGGCATGCAAATGAGGTAGATTAGCGATCCACAAAGCTGAAACCAGCCCGTGTAAGAGTCGTGTTAGCTGCAGAAATGTACTCAGTTGACAACTGAGTACGTTTCTGCAAATAACACAATGGAGCGATGTCCGCTCCAAATAAAGGGTGCCTATGTGTCAGGCAGCATGCCAATGGCCAAATATGTGGCCATTGGCAAGGTACCCCGATGCAAATATGAGAAAAAATTATTTTTTTTTTCGGCGATCGCCGATGTTTAAACGTAGTGCAGCCCCACGCAAACGGGCTGCGCTATATAAAACATAAAAATGAAGGTTATAAACCCACAAATGTGGGTTTTATGCAATACATGGATTTACAATGCAGGGACCAGCAGACCAAAAACAACATGGCCACTGTTTAGTGGTTGCTAAGGGGGAAGCTGAGTCTAAGACATGTAACTAAGCATTAGTAGGCAATCTTATGTAAATGAGTGTTAGGATACTGAATCCCACCGTCACATAGCAAATGAGCACATTCCGAGTAGTGTAAGAGTTACATAAGGGGGAGGAACAGAGTAGGAGATAGGTAACATCACAGGGGGGAATGGCAGAAGGAAATGCAGTTCACTGGAGGACAGTGTTACGTGACAGATGTCAGACACATATCATGGAAAGAGGAGAGCCACAAGATAAGCATGGGAAAGTCAAGAAATGGAAGGTGTACACTGTAGCCAACACCAAAGTTTCTTGCTGGGCGTGCATGTGCACGTGTGTGTGCCAGGAGGCGCGAGTAGGGCAGTGTGCGCACGTGTAAGGCAGACTGAGCATGTGGGAGCTTGTTGGCGGACTTATAAGACTGTTTGCACTGGTGTGTGCGTGTTTTCACCCAAATAAGTAGATTCTAAACTGTGTAAGCATGTGTGCGCGTGTGTTAGCCACTATGAGCGTGTTTCCGCTGGTATGCGCGTTGCTCCCCCCTGAGGAAACAGAAAGGAAAAAGGAAGCAACAGAAATAGTAGGAAGCTAGCAGGGAATACTGCTGGAGCTAGCAGGTGAAAACAATTGGAAGCAGGCAATTACACAGGCAGAATAGTAGCCCAGCCCAACACTTAAAACTCTGCAAACAGCAGTGCAGGATGTTTCTCTCAAGAGACACTGCAGGACAGGAGTAAGCTATTAGAAGTGAAAACTGAAAAAGCAGAAATGCTAGGGGCTGCCATATCTGTCATAAGGAGACATAGGCGACTTGCTGAGGGTGGTGACAATGCAAATGGTGCCAGACAACCCACAGTGAGGAGACGGAGAAGAGTGTACAGGCCCAGGGTCACCTACCAGGGGTTACATGAGCTGAAGATAGTGGAGCGCTATATAGTGGACAGAGACCTCCTGCAGCAAATTGTTGAGCTGTGCAGGCCACGCCTCACACACAGAACCAACAGAGGGGAACCCATCCCAGTGGAAACCAAGGTATGTGTTGGCTTAAAAATACTAGCAACAGGTACCTTCCAGAGACCAACTGGTGATATGATGGGGATCTCACAGACATCAGCATCCAGGGTACTGCACCAGTTCCTGGATGCCATGTCAGTACATGTCGGAGATCATGTATATTTCCCCAATTCCCATGAGGCATTGGCTAGCAATAAGTGGCTCTTCCAGCAAATAGCGGAATACCCTGAGGTAGTGGGTGCAATAGACTGCACGAATATATGCATCAAAGCACCAGCTGGTGAGCGGGGTAGGGCCTACATTAACCGCAAGGGCTTCCCCTCCATCAACTGCCAGGTCATGTGTGATGCCCAGGGCATAATAATGAATGTGTGCGCTGGCTGCCCTGGAAGCTACCATGATTCCCATATCTGGCATCTGACGCAGCTGTATCAGACATTTTCCAGTGGGGACATCCCACATGGTCACCTAGTAGGGGATGCTGGATATGCACTGGAGCTGTGGCTGATAACACCCATCAGAAATGCACACACAGCTGAACAGGAACGCCATAATGAGGCACACGCACAAACATGAAATGTAATAGAGCGTGTGTTTGGGCTGCTCAAGTCACGGTTCCGGTGCCTGGATACATCTGCTGGAGCCTTGCAGTACTCACCAACTACATGTACCCAAATTGTCATGGTATGTGCTATGCTACATAATATGATTCTGTGAAAACAGCTGCAGCAGGATCACCATAGAGCTGGGCCAAACAGCCCCCCACCATTGCCAAGTCAATCACAGGTAGAGCGTGACTCAGAGGAGGAACAACCTGAGCCTGCCCCAGTAGGCAGAAGGAGGCATGCCCAGTATGCCTTGGCCTTGGCAACACATAGCACATACACTGGCTCAGTAGGGTCCCTGGAAATGATACCTCTCTCCGACTCACACATATAGTAAAAGGGGTGCCTAAGTTGACACAACCTGCTGTCAAACATGTACAGGGAATGTAGTATGTGCATCCAACATAGGCAGCCCTGCAGCACCACCTGAGGCATGATTGCCATGTGTTAAGCAATGTAACACCATGTAGTATATGCAAACTTGATGACCCTGACTAGCATCCTACCCTCACCAAGCATGATGCCACAATATGAGATGAGATGATCAATTGCAATAATTGGCTGAAGTATTGCTGTTAGTCAAAGGGGATCCAATGTGTGCCAGCCTGGGATGACATGCTGAGCACGACATGATGCTCCACCTGATAGGGGTGGCATGCACCTATCAGTCCTGGCCTTATGGATACTGGCAAAGGCTGTTGTTACCCCCAGCGTGCCTTGAATAGGTAAGGCTCAAAACACAAACCCACCTCCATAGGTATCACAAGGGATAAGAACATAGATGTAATGCTACCCAATGCCAGAAGTCTAAACAGCAAGATGCATGCAGTCGAAACTCCGCCAGTATGGAGAATGTTGATATCTGTTCTGTAACAGAAAACTGGGTCAAGGCTCACAGTAGCACCCTAACACTACAAGGTTACACCTCATACTGTGCTGTACAGCCCCAAAACATGGAACAAGCGACAAAAGGAGGGTGACTAGCAATAATGGTCAAGGATAACCACACCCACATGTTGGAACCACAACACGAAGCAGCATGGAATAGCCATGGTTAAGTAACAGTGGCTAAACCTGCCTCCCAGTTTATAGCCTGCTACAGTCTACTGTCCTAACACCAGGAACTGCACTTGGCCTATGTTGGAATACATGCATATATCAAGCTCTCCAAACCACATTATATTGGGTGACTGAAAATACCCAAACATAGACTGGGAGCATTATTCTAGCTCCAACACCCTAGGACAAAGGTTCCTAGAATCCATAAACCAAAATGCTCAGGAACAACATAGCACTCCCACAAGAGGGGTCAGCATACTGGATGTGATAATCAGCAACATGGGTACTGGATGGCAAGATGAGAAGTGTATCTCTCACTGGTAAGGTCAGACCATAGAGTAATCACACCGGATATACACATCCTGACCACAGTCCCTGGCTAGAAAACCACAGTGAAAAACTTGTGTAAAGCAAATGTTGCACTCCTCCAAACTGATGTGGAATCCATTAAAGGCCCTGTTCATGTGCAAAATATGGGCCACACCTCAGAACCCATTATACAGGCATTCCATGAACACTGCCAGGAATGCATGGATTATGCAATCCCAAATAAAACCAAGACACAATGCCATACACGCAGGCATCTGGCATGGTGGACCCCAGCCATTACCAAACCATGCAAGAGAATGAGGAAGCTACTACATGATAGAGCACACCTAAAAAGGGAAGTAATCTCTGATCAGTAGTATGGCAATAAAATATGTCCACTCATACAATCCAATAAGGCCAGCTACAACAAGTTGAATCTGTGAATCTTGAGGCAATGTTACACCTGCCCCATGTACACAGACAACCCATTCCTCCCCCCAAGAAATACAAATATATGTGAGAGATGCAACCATTTATCCAAACCGGAGGCTGAGCTCTCTCAACTCAGTACTGTCAAAACTAGTCAGGAGGAGAAGGTAACCACGCACACACCACAAACCCAGTCTCACATAGACCTATCAGAACTGCAAACCAAAGACATAAACACAGAAAAACATTCCCGGAGGCTCTAATTACAAACACACCACATCAACAGAGGCCTCCAAAGCAGACACCCAAGCAACCACTACCTCCAAACATAGCACATGCAACACATAGTACACAAAGCTGGTGTGCCAAACAGTCACAGGCCAGGAGGAGAAACAACATGCCTGATACAGTTGTAATAGGTGACTCCATAGTCAGACACACTGCTGTCCCACTCACCAGACTGAACAAGGGAAAGGGTACAGTAAGTTGCCTGTAGGCTGCTACAATACTCCACATAACACAAGTACGCAGGTCACCCCAAATCAAGTATAAATATGATGCAGTCATTGTCCATGCTGGTGTGAATGACCTGAGATGTACCTCCCCGGACTACATGAAAAGAGACATAGATGAGCTCTCTGATTATGTAGTCCAGGCCGGTATGACACTGACCTTGTGCAGCATCCTACCCTCACCAAGAATGATGCCACAGTACAAACAGAATGATCAGCTTTAACAAGTGGCACAATTACTGGTGTCATTCCAAGGGGATCCAATGTCTGTCTGCTTGGGATGTCATGCTTGACAAGCCACGCTGCTTTGCCAGGGATGGCTTGCACCTGTTACCCCTGGGCGTCTGGATATTGGCTAAGGCTCTTGCCACCTCCATAGAGCCTTTTGTAGGCAAGGCTGAAATGACTAACCCACCTCCCTAGAAAACATAAGTGGAAAGAAACATAAGGGTAATGCTGCCCAATGCCAGACATCTAAACCTCAACATGCATGCTCCTTAGGCCCTCCCCAGTATGGAGAACATCGATGTCTGTGCAGTGACAGAAACCTGCAGCAAGGCTCCTGAGAGCACACCAGCACTACCAGGTTATACCTCATATCATGCGTTATGGCCCCAAAACCTGGACCAAACCATAAAAGGAGGGGGAGTATCCATATTCAGCAAAGATACCCACACATCCAGGTAATTGACAATGCACGAAGCATCGGAGATCACCCATGTGCAACTAACCGTAGGCAAAACTGCTGTACAGTCTGTAGAATGCTACAGACCACACTCACACACAGGAACCCCACTCAGCCTTCCTGAAGACACTGGACAGTATGAATGTCTCACCGAATACCAAACAGGTACTCACAAATTACCACATAGGTGGTAATCCATTATGTATGGAAAGAGTAATCAGGAACCTAGGGACACAAGTGGACAGTAACCTGTCATGTGACACTCACATTGCCAACGTGGCTAGGAAGACCGTCTATATTGGCCACCTTATCATGAAAGGATTCATATCTACATCAACAGAGGTCATTGTGCCCCTATACTGTTCTCTTAAAAGGCCCATAATTTAGTACAATGCCTCATTTGGGATGTACCTTACCCGACACCTGCAGCAGTTAGAAAGACCTCAAAGGTACCTCACCAAGAGGATAAAGGGTCTCAAATATATGTCATATGCTGCCTGGCTGTAGACACCCCAGCTGTATGCAGTCACATACTGCCTATGCAGAGGCGTTGTATGCCTGTTGTACAAGGCCATGTCCAACATAGGATTAATGGACATGCTCCACCCCAGAAAACCCAAATCCATCAGAGCTGTGAGAGCGAGAGATGTCAACCTCAACACATAATGAAATAGGATGTGCTGGAGGGACAGATACATAACCCAGAGGCCCCCTACACCCTGGAACGGAATCCCACTCCATGTTAGGCAGAGCCCCTCTCTGACTCTCTTCAACAGGAATCTTGCCAAGTGGATGGGTGATCGTAGATGTACACTGGGGGTCTTCACTGTGTCACGTCCAGACAGAGGCACAGTAAAGTAAATCCTAAATGGCCATAATATTCACATAGCAAGGGGTGGCGAAAGCCACACACACTCTGGCTAGTCTTATGAATGCCCTAGTGCAGATAGCCTAGTATGAACCTATGAACCTATGAAGATACAAATTGTACAGGACACTAAGGATAATCACAAGGCTTTCTTAACTGATGGTAGGAACCTTGTTGGGAATTCACAGATATGCTCTAAATCACTCAAATATTACAAACAATATACCAAACACACACACATATTGCCAACATCCTACCTGACAGGTGCAGTACAACCCCCCCCCGCAAACTGCCAAATATCTATCCCAGCAGAGTGCTGGCTCCCTGACATTGCAGATGCTGAGATAACAGCCAGCATCTACAAAGCAAAACACACAGCATCAATGGTACGAGATGGTGTCCTGGGCTGAGTACAACATGGACTCCAAGAAGAATGGAACGCCAAATAACACTACTGCTCAGTGTCAGCCTTACCACAGGATATGTACCCAAAGAGCAGTGTACAACAACAGTGGTCCTTCTCCACAAAGGTGTTGCCTGAATGGATATTGCAAACTACCACCCCAGAATCCTGACAAGCTTGGTCTGCAAAGCTATGGAAAGGATCAGCATGTACCTCAGACATAAAGATATTGGGGACCTACTGACACTGGACCCTACCCAGTGTGGCTTTCATAAGTGCAGATCCTGCCCCTTAAACATGCTTGACTCATTTGAAACAGTCATTAAGGCCATTGATGAGGGGAATGTGGTCCACACAGCCTAGCTGGACCTTGCAAAAGGCTTCCATACAATACCCCACGTGTTCATTATAGATAAGCTCACCAGCTTAAATATAAATCCCTATGTCAGTAGAGGGTTGCAAACCAGACCAAGGACAGAACTGACATGGTCAGAAATGCTGCAGCCATGTCAGACTACAAACCAGATACAACTGGCATCCCACAAGGCTCGGTCCTGGGACCTCCCTTGTTTTGTATATATGTCCCATAGGTACAGGCCAACATGGAAGGACTGTGTCTGAACAAGTTTGCAGAGGACTACAAACTGGCCACCATAACTGACCCTCCAGCTGACACAAGCATCCCACAAAAGGGCCACATAGAAACAGACAACTGGTGCCATAGCCATGTCAGCAAGCTAATTGCAGAAAAGGGTATAGTCAACCCCTGTGGATATACAGTAAGTGCCCACCAATTACCACATAGGTGTTAACCCATTAAGTACTTAAGATGTAATAAGAGACCTGGGAACACAAGTTGATAGATATCATGCATTGGACAAGCATGTGGCTGTAGTGGTTACAGAAACATACCATATACCCACCTAATCATGAAGGTAGTCAGATCTAGATCAGGGGAGGTCATTGTGGCTCTGCAGTCATCCTTCATCAGCCTCACAATTGACTACAATGGCCACTGTGGGATGTACCTCAGCAGACACCTCCATCAACTGGAAAGACCCCAAAAGTACCTCACCAGGAGTATCAAAGAGCTTGAACAGATGCCATGTGTTGCCTGATTAAACAAACTGCAGCTCCGCACAGTGCCATACTGCCCGCCCAGAGGCAAGCTGTGCCTGATGTATAAAGCCATGTCCAAGCTGGAATCAATGAACATGCTGCACCTTGTACAATCTGAATGGCAGTGAGCTATGCACATGAGAGACCTGAACCCCAGCACTGATATACATAGGACATGCTGTACTGATTGATCCATAACACAGAAGCCACCCCCACTCTTGAGTAAACTCCCAGTACAGGTTAGCCAGAGAGTCACTCATCGACTCTCCTCAAGAGGAATCTTGATGAGTGGATGGGAGATGGTAGGTTTTCCCTGGGTATCACTGTTATGTCAGGGGTAGACGGAGGCACAGTATACTAACCATGACATATGTCATGGCAAACTCCAGTTACAATGTGTGTTGAAGGACAAACACACTCTCTGACTAGCATTAGAAATGGTCTAGGGCACATCGCTAGTGTTTGCCAATGTCCACCTATGTTGTGGAAGACACTACCAATGTTGGACAAGCCTGGTTTAAGTAGTCCATATCTGAACATAATGCAACATGGTCATATGTGCACAACTGGCCCCTAACAAGTCTGTTGTGCTCACTATGAAAATTTAAAGCAGTGATAGGACTAAAGCCCAGGATACTGTCCACCACAGTGAAAGTACTGAACCAGTACACTATACGGTACTACAGTGTTTGGTCAGTATGAAAGGATGTTGACAACTGTATGCAAAGTATCCCATGCAAACCCTGCAGGCACAGTATAATCCCTGTTGTGTTCAGACACAAAGCAGTTGGCCAGTAAGTACACAATATGACAGCCAACACACAACCATAAACGTGAGATATTGTTAAAGTTCACACTCATCCACAAATGTGGTGGACTGCAGAGTTCAACATATGGAAAGTTCACACTGGGCATGCTCGCACACTTGATAAATGAGACATGTCAGACAACATGCCATGGAAAGCCTGAACTGGGCATGCTCACACACTTAGGCCATATCTCAGTTTAGCAGTTGGCCACACATATCTGGTATTTGTACGTGTTATTCCAGGAACCAACCACATTGCAGCAATCTGCCCAGTGCACACAGTTAAATGACTACAGAGATCCCATCGAGACTAGGTCTCAAACACGCAACTTGAGAGGGGATGTTGAATATCAAATAAATGAAAATTCATGAGCTATGAGCGAAGAAGAGCTGTGCCCGCTCATAGAAGTACCAAATCCTCAGGCAGGACAGGAAGGGCAGGACCCAACACTCCTAGTATATAGACTATGGACACCGGAAGATATCCGAAAAGCCACAGAGGGAATTCCCCATCCAAAAGTTAATTTTAGAAAATTCTTAGACTTGCAGGGCATGAGGTTAAGTTACCATTTAAATGGAGAAGAAGTAGAAAAAGTAGTCAGACAGATCGTAGGTCCAGATTGGCACATGATCAGTGGCAACTGGAATCCTCGTGGGACCCCCCAAAAAAAACAAAAAAAAAGGGGGCCAACTCCCACAATAGTTTAAACCAAAAAGAAAAAAACCTTTTTTTTGGAAATTTTAAAAAAAAGAGGTTTAAAAGGTTCCCCTTTACAGACTGAAATTTTCTTTCCCCTTTTT